>NC_062578.1:20047500-20202500 GCF_022837055.1 Prionailurus viverrinus
GAGAGGGAGAGACAGAGCACGAGTGGGGAAGGGGCAGAGAGAGGAAGACACAAAATCCGAAGCAGGCTCCAAGCCCTGAGCTGTCAGCACAGAGCCCTACCCAGGGCTCAAACCCACAGGCCATGAGATCATGACCTGAGCCGAAGTCGGACGCTTAACCAACGGAGCCACCCAGGCAGCCCTCTTGATACATTCTAGATACAGTCTTTTATCAGATATATATTTTCCAAATATTTTCCCCCATTCTGTGGATTGCTTTTTACTTTTTTGTTGTTGTTTTGGAATTTTATTGGGTTTTTGGGTTTTATTTTATTTTGTTTTACTTTTCTGATGGTGTCCTTTGATTTACAAAAGTTTTTAATTTTGATGAAATCCAATTTATGTACTTTTTTCTTTGGTTGTATTATCTAATCCAAGGTTACAAAGATTTATGCCTATTTTTATTTCCAAGGGTATCATAATTTTAGCTTTTACATTAAGGCCTTGGATCCATTTTGAGTTAGTTTTTACATATGGTGTGAGGTATGGGTCCAGCCTCATTCTTTTGCATATGAAATTCAATTGTCCCAGCATCATTTTTTGAAAAGACTATTCTTTTCTCATTGAATGGTCTTGGCATCCTTGTTGAAAATAAGTTGATCATAGATGTATGGGTTTGTTTCTGGACTTTCAATTCTATTCAATTGATATTTATGTTTATTTCAAGTCAGTGCCATATTGTCTTGATTATTGTTGCTTTTTATTAAGTTTGGAATCAAAAGGTCTAGGTCCTCCAACTTTTGCCTTTATCAAGATTGTTTTGGCTGTTCTGGGTTGCTTGCATTCCAAATGAATGTGTCAAATTCTGTAAAGAAGCCAGCTGGAATTTTGATGGGGATTATGCTGAATCTATCTAGGGAATACAGTCATCTTAATAACATTAAGTGCTCCAATTCATGAACATGAGACGTCTTTCTGTTTATTTAGGTTTTCTTTTTTTAAGCAATATTTTACAGTTTTTCAGAATATAAGTTTTGTACTTCTTTTATTAAATTTATTCTTAAGTATTAAATTCTTTCATGCTATTGTAAATAGAATTTTTTCCTTAATTTTACTTCTAAAATTGTTCATTGCTAGCGTCTAGAAATACTATTGATTTTTTCATGTTACTCTTTTATTTCCCAACTTCACTGAATTCATTTACTAGTTCTAATACTTTTCTAGTGGATTCCTTAGGATGTTCTCTACATAAGATCATATAATCTCAATAGAGATAGTTTTACATCTTTGTTTTCAACCCAAATGTCTTTTATTTCAGTCTCTTAGTTAATTGCCCTGGCTAGAATCTCCAGTGCAATGGTGAATGCAAGTGGCAAGAACAGATATCTTTGTCTTCTTCCTGATCTTAGGGGGAAAGTATCAGTTTTTCATAAGTATGATGTCAGCTGTTGGTTTCTTGCAGATGCCTTTTAATTCATCATGTCTTAATCTTCAATCATTTAAATAGTAGTCAAACTAAGATTCATTTTTGTTGTTACTTAAAAATGTGTTGCTAAGTATAACCTTCAGAAAACTCATAAAGTATACAATTTTTAAGACACATCAGGGCACCTGGGTGGCTCAGTACATTGAGTGTCTGACTCTTGATTTCAACTCAGGTCTTGATCTCACGGTTTGTTAGATTGAGCCCTGCATCAGTCTCTGTACTGACAGTGCGGAACCTGCTTGGGACTCTCTCTCCTTCTCTGCCTCTCCCTTGCACATGCACTCCCTCTCTCTCTCTCTTTCTCTCTCTCTCAAAATAAATAAACTTTTTTCAAAAGCTTTTTTTTTTTACCTTAACAGAAAACACTTATTGAGCACCTACTGTATATGGGATTTTGTACTAGACTCTGGAGATAAATAGTGCATAAAGCCGACAAAAATCCCTGCCCACATTGAGTTTACAATATACTGTAGGAAAACCAGATAATAAACAATAAATCAAGAACTAAGCAATTCTTACTGAATGTTAGAAGGTGAAAGCAGTCCAGAGAAAAAGGTTGAGCCTAGCAAGGAAAATCAAGACTTCTGGGAGAAGAGTTGCATTTTTTAATGGGGGATGCTGGTCTCACTGACATGGGGCCATTTGAGCAAAAACCTGGAGGACAGAGAGTGCAGCATGCACAGGGAATACACGATATCCTAATTATACACTGTGTTCATCTATCCACTGAATTTTCATCTATCCACTGAAGTAAGTTTACTGAGAGCCAAGATTACTATTAAAGGTCACAACATTTTATAACTAGAAGAAAATTCAGAAAATGATCAACCTTCCTTGCCTTCTGAAAGAGAAAGCTTAAGCTAGAAAACTAAGAACTCAGCAAAGCGGTGACACGTGAAATGGAAATCTTAACCAGTATGATACATTCTGCACTTTATACCTAAAGACTTTGTTGTGTTTCAAAAGACATGCATAATTCCAACAGGTAATAATATTCACAAAATAAGTTTTACAGATAGAAACATACTCTAGTAATCTAATGGTCTGAGCAACTCTGGAGGACACCAAACCAACTATCAGAACTTAGGTTTCAGAAATCTACTAAAAAAAAATCTACTAATTAACCAACTTTTTAAAAAGAGGCATTGGGTAGAAAGCACTAGAAAAGAAACAGATGACATGGGTCTCGCCTGACTTCCCAATGCGATGATGAGCACCACCAACTGATCCATTTTTAAATCTCGCAGCAAAATACCAATAGCCTCTTTCCCTTATTGTTCTGATCTTATCTATCGGTTTTGAATAATAAAATCACACATTTGCAAATAAAACTTCTTTTAGGAAGACACTAAAGTATCTTGAAAAGATACAAGAATAAGAAAATGCAATAAATATTTTAAATTTCAGCCCAAATGACATGTGAACCAGCAAAAGAAAAAATGACAGTGTAGCAACAGTCAATGCAATGTACCTCCCAACTAATAGCCATGGGTGCCTCTCATACTGTTGTGGTTACTGGTTCACTACCAGACCCAGATATTACACTGAGGGGGCTTCACCAGAATCAAAGGTAGCCCTGTATCTTTTCACATTTTTATTTTCACCAAATGAAGGACATGCAAGGCACCTGCCAAATAAAATAGATTTTTATTCGAAGCTGGAGAGGAATAGCCAACATCTTAGACAACCGGGCTGGAAATGAAAGCAACCATTGCAAGACAGGGAAGTGGACAGAATAAAAAAGAAGGCAATTTAATAGGTGTGACTCAAGTTGCAAGCTGTTAGAGCAAGAAAGGACTTTGTGTTTTAGTATTTACTAGTATATTTTAGCCTTTACTAACATTTTCAAAATTATTCCTACATTATATGAAATTAATTGTTTGAGTTTCTTGTTTGTTATCATAGAATCACAGAATTTGGGAGCTATGATGGGGAGTGCTACTTATCCCCTGATGACTACCCTTCTTTCTTCTAGAAACACCAATAGTGGGGCGCCTGGGTGGCGCAGTCGGTTAAGCGTCCGACTTCAGCCAGGTCACGATCTCGCGGTCCGGGAGTTCGAGCCCCGCGTCAGGGTCTGGGCTGATGGCTCGGAGCCTGGAGCCTGTTTCCGATTCTGTGTCTCCCTCTCTCTCTGCCCCTCCCCCGTTCATGCTCTGTCTCTCTCTGTCCCAAAAATAAATTAAAAAAAAATAATAATAAATTTAAAAAAAAACGTTGAAACACCAATAGTCTCCTACTGGTGGCAAGTTTTATTTGTTTGTTTGTTTGTTTGTTTGTTTTTATAAAAGACCAGATAGCGAATATTTTCCACTCAGTGTGCCTGACAGTGCCTCTTACAACTACTGTTATAGTGCTAAAGTAGTCAGTCTTGTGTAAACAAATAAGTATAGCTGTGTTTCAATAAAATTTTTTAAAGAATTTTTTTTTCAACGTTTATTTCTTTTTGGGACAGAGAGAGACAGAGCATGAACGGGGGAGGGGCAGAGAGAGAGGGAGACACAGAATCGGAAACAGGCTCCAGGCTCTGAGCCATCAGCCCAGAGCCTGACGCGGGGCTCGAACTCACGGACCGCGAGATCGTGACCTGGCTGAAGTCGGACGCTTAACCGACTGCGCCACCCAGGCGCCCCTCAATAAAATTTTATTCACACACCAAACAAAGCAAAACAAAACAAAACAAAACAAAACAAAACAGGTAGCAGGCTACATTTGACCCAAGGCTCCTATTCTAAAGTAGTAGTGTGGATTATGGTTGTCTGAAATGCAGACTACATTTCCCAGACTCCCTTGCAACTGGATGTGGCCATGAAATAAGTTCTGGTCAATGTGATGCAAGCAAAGGCAGTACATCCATTTACACCTTTCTTCCCCTCTCCTACCACCCTGCTGCTATGAATGCTGGGTTGACAGCTACACTCCTTTGGACCATGAGGACAAGAGTCCAGATGAAGCAGAAATTGGAAATTGTCTCAGTTACTGCAGTCACTATACCAATCCTGAGCTTCCTATGTCCAGATTTTTTTGTGAGAGTGAAATAAACATCTACCTTCCTTTGTCCTCTGTTATTTTGAGTCTCCAATATTCTCAGAAAAGTGTAATCCTAACGTAACACAGGAGATCAGAGATCATTTCTTCAACTTCCTCATCTTATAGACTACAAAGGAGAGACAGAGAGAGATGTATGACTTAATTTGGATCAATAGCTTGTTAATGCCAAAACAAGGGCTAGACTGTACATGTTTGATTCTAAATCCAAAAACTTTTCTAAATTTTGTATGAGGCTAACACTCCCATAGACATACATTTAAATTACAAACATTTGTTATTTTCTTTGTGTGATCTTTCTCAACCATTTAAGTCACTTGTTTTCCCTAAGAATGGGTGTTTGGTTTTTTCTAAAAGTGAAAGAAAAAATATTTTTATTTCTAGAAACTTGCTTTATGGCTAATTTTTCCAAATTGTATATTTCAGGAAGGGAAGTGTTTTAGACTAATTTCTCACCTAAAGCAGCAAAATTCCTCAAAATTCCTTTCAAAAAATCTTACCTATTATTGTCTTGAATCATAAGGTACACATCAAAAAATAAATACTATGATTAAAGGTTAAATGTGGGAGCAAGCGGTCTTCAACTTTAACCAACATTAGCAGAAACAACCTAAAATCATATGAGGCAAATAAACTTTTATAGTGTTTTCAAAGCATTCATATCAATCATTTAATGGATCAATATAATGGCTCTATGAACAGGTATTATCTCCTCATAACACATAAGGAAACAGACTTTGGGAAAATGAAATGACAATATAATCATCATGATAAATTTGTAGAGTACTTTAAGCCTTAAAGCATTTACACTTAATCTTATCCCATGAGATGGGTTACTATTTATCCTCATTTTCCATAAAATTAAACATTCAGGAAAGAAAGTCACACAAATGATGTCAGCAGGCTCATAGAGCACAGCCAGGACACAAATCTGATTTCCAAGCCAGAGTCCTTTCAAGTCTGAGAGGAGAAAGCTACTATCTGAATTCCAAATCCATTGTTCCTTCTAAAACTGAAACCTAGTCTCTTAACTCCTACTTTTCTTTGTTTCAATTCATTTCACTCTCCTAAAACAAACTCAAGCCTTCAATACAAAAAGGATCAAATTTGTTAACATTTGCGGTGTGTGTGTGTGTGTGTGTGTGTGTGTGTAAATATATACCTGTGTGCATACAAGTGTGTGTATGTATTGTGTATGTGTGTAGATGTGTGTGTGAAAGCATACAGATGTGTGTGTATATACACATGTGTGTGCATATGTGAATGAATTTGGTTGAGGCAGATAGTGATGAGTCTTTATAATTTGTCCTCAATGTATGTTAAATATATACTATTTGGCAAATTATTAACATTTGAAGTTTAATCATATAATATAATAAGAAACAACAGGGGCACCTGGGTGGCTCAGTCAGTTAAGCGTCCGACTTCGGCTCAGGTCACGATCTCACGGTCCGTGAGTTCGAGCCCCACGTCGGGCTCTGGGCTGATGGCTCAGAGCCTGGACCCTGCTTCCGATTCTGTGTCTCCCTCTCTCTCTGACCCTCTCCCGTTCATGCTCTGTCTCTCTCTGTCTCAAAAATAAATAAACGTTGAAAAAAAAATTAAAAAAAAAAAAGAAACAACAAATGATATTCACAGAAGAACCTACCTACTAGGTTCACCACAATACGAAAAGCACAGCACAAGACCAGAACCTTGACTTCAGCTCTGGTGGACTATTTGTAAAGATACGTTTGTTCTTCAAATCAGGAGACTATAGATGCTGGAGAGGATGTGGAGAAACAGGAACCCTCTTGCACTGTTGGTGGGAATGCAAATTGGTGCAGCCACTCTGGAAAACAGTGTGGAGGTTCCTCAATAGCACTGCTAGGAATTTACCCAAGGGATACAGGAGTACTGATGCATAGGGGCACTTGTACCCCAATGTTTATAGCAGCACTCTCAACAACAGCCAAATTATGGAAAGAGCCTAAATGTCCATCAACTGATGAATGGATAAAGAAATTGTGGTTTATATACACAATGGAGTACTACGTGGCAATGAGAAAAAATGAAATATGGCCTTTTGTAGCAATGTGGATGGAACTGGAGAGTGTGATGCTAAGTGAAATAAGTCATACAGAGAAGGACAGATACCATATGTTTTCACTCTTAGGTGGATCCTGAGAAACTTAACAGAAACCCATGGGGGAGGGGAAGGGAAAAAAAAAAGAGGTTAGAGTGGGAGACAGCCAAAGCATAAGAGACTCTTAAAAACTGAGAACAAACTGAAGGTTGATGGGGGGTGAGAGGGAGGAGAGGGTGGGTGATGGGTATTGAGGAGGGCACCTTTTGGGATGAGCACTGGGTGTTGTATGGAAACCAATCTGACAATAAATTTCATATATTGAAAAAAAAAGTTGTGGTTTATATACACAATGGAATACTGCTTGGCAATGAGAAAGAATGAAATATGGCCTTTTGTAGCAATGTGGATGGAACTAGAGAGTGTGATGCTAAGTGAAATAAGTCATACAGAGAAGGACAGATACCATATGTTTTCACTCTTAGGTGGATCCTGAGAAACTTGCCAGAAACCCATGGGGGAGGGGAAGGTTAAAAAAAAAAAAAAAAAAGAGGCTAGAGAGGGAGGGAGCCAAAGCATAAGAGACTCTTAAAAACCTAGAACAAACTGAAGGTTGATGGGGGGTGGGAAGGAGGGGAGGGTGGGTGATGGGTATTGAGGAGGGCAACTTTTGGGATGAGCAGTGGGTGTTGTATGGAAACCAATTTGATAATAAATTTCATGTATTGAAAAAAAAAGATATATTTGTTCTTACATGACATTAAAACTGTTTTGTTCTACCTACAAAGCAATTTTTATTAATAGATGTAATGTACATAACAAGTGTGTGAATACAAATTAAACATTTCTGAAGTATTTCTAATAGTCAACATTTTATTCACTTTTTCCTTGCATCCCTTAAAAAATGATTTGACATGAGAGGCTGATATTTTTAAAACATATGAACAAGATTATGAATAGAAAAGATAACTAAAAAGAATTATATAATCTTCTTCTTAATGCCCTCCCCCCCCAAAAAAACCATGAGATAGATGCTAATTTGTTTAGGAAAATTTCAGTAGGCTTTTTAAAAACAGCAGCTAAAAAAAAAATCACAATATGGGAGTATCTACACAATTAAGTGGAACTCCATAAAATAATGATCCCATTAAAACTAAAAAAATTAGTTCTCTTCTTTAAAAAAAAATAGTTCTAGTATTTTCTAATTGCTGGTTGATCTAAAAATTCGTCCACCAGAGATTCAAAGGTTTTTGGGTTTTTTTTATGTTTATTCATTTGTGAAAGAGAGAGAGAGAGAGAGAGAGCACAATCAGGGGTGGGGTGGAGAGAGAGGGGGACACAGAATCTGAAGCAGGCTCCAGGCTCTGAGCTGTCAGCACAGAGCCTGATGCGGGGCTTGAACTCACAAACCACGAGATCATGACCTGAGCCGAAGTCAGACGCTCAACCGACTGAGCCACCCATGCACCCCCAAAGGTTTTTATAATATGAGACCATTGCACATTATTTCTTCTATTTCCTCTATTAATTATATTATTTCCTCATTTATTCATCTTCACATGCATCAGAGTAGTTTGCTAAATGACAGATACTCAGAAACTACTCAGTGAATTCAGGGAATGGACCTACTATCCTATCCCTAGATTATGAGCCTAAGAGAGGTTGGGAGCACATACCATAAAGCAAAATTCTCCCAAGGGCAGATATTCTGTATTAACATGAAATTTCCTGGCACTTTGTTCTGAGATTCTTGGGAATCTGATCTAAAGACGAATAAGATTTATCTATTATTAGTTGTCAGCACTGAAAATGCCCTTAATGCTCTACAGTACTTGGGAAAACTTAAAAAGTTGTTTTGCTTAAGTATTTTAATCATTCTCCCTAAAATTTTTCAATTAATGTGCAGAATACTTTGCTTAGCAAAGGCCAATGACTGTTTTTTTTTTTAATATTTATTTTTGAGACAGAGAGAGACAGAGCATGAACAGGGGAGGGGCAGAGAGAGAAGGAGACACAGAATCTGAAACAGGCTCCAGGCTCTGAGCTGTCAGCACAGAGCCCGACACGGGGCTCGAACTCACTGACCGTGAGATCATGACCTGAGCTGAAGTCAGACGCTTAACCGACCAAGCCACCCAGGCGCCCCAATGACTGTTTAAATAAACAAAAGTTTTAAGTACAAATTGACATACAAGTACACATAATACATATATAAAACCAAACTGTCAACCTGTACTTATATACAGTGTATATGTACATTATATATACATATTTATATATGTTGTGTTTTATAGATACAAACATACACACATACATATTCTTGTAGCTATAACTACCAACACATTGGTTACATGAGCAACTATCTCAGAGAGCAAGGCTGACATAGGACAAAAAGAACTTGTAATGTCATGAAGACAGATGTTCTACTGGAAAATCTATGGACATTTATACAGCTGTCCTACAGCTGTCCATTTCTGGGTAATTCCACCAATCTCAATTGCATTTCCAAAAGAGATGTATTTATATAAAATATATTTCAAATGAACTGCAGGAAGATGTTACAAAACATTATTGAACTACTCAATACACAACAATGGTACATTAATTGTTCCTGGCATAGGTAAGAGAAGCATGCACCTATAATGTCTCTAAACATCCCGTTTAGTCAAAACACCAACAGGAATTACACTCATTTTTATTGTAAATAGAGATATAAAATTTTTTCAGTACCATGGCTTGGAAACATTAACTGTTGGTAACAAATTTAAATAACCCCATGTTTTGCTTTCTGGCCAATGAAAAGAAGACATCAAGTTGAGCCTGACAGCAAGGGAAATTTTCTGTGGTCCATCATTAGATGGTTCAGGTTACAAAAGGACATTGTTTCCACTTCTAATAATGTTTAAGCCCATGTTTTATTGTTTAGTTGAAAAGAGTAAGGTATTCCCTTGTCTATGTGGTAATAAACCGGCCATGCTCAGGGGCAAGATCTTCAGAAAGCATTTCTGAGGAAAGGAGGAATGGAGGCACAAGCTGGGAGTCAGAAGAGTTCATCTCTAGCTCTCCAGGATGCCACTACCTGTGCAGCCAAGAATCCTTCAGTTAGAGCCTATACCTCTACTTATCTATCCACAAAACCTGGGATAATGTTATACTCTGAGCCCCCTCTTCCTCATCTCCTTCCATAACAGTCCTAACTCTCCTGTCCTATTACAGATGATGGAATATTTGATGAGTAGAGAGGAAAGCCAAGGTCATTCCTATTAATAATTAATATTTATTTACATTTAATAAATTTTTTTTAAAAATTTTATTTCAGTATAGTTGAGACATGATGTGACATTAGTTTTAAGTGTACAACTTAGTGATTTGGCAAGTTTATATGTTATGCTATGTTCGCCCCAAGTGTAGCCACCATCTGTCCCATTACATTGTTTTATCGTTGACATATTCCTTAGTCTCTGTCTTTTATTTAATAAGTGGTTTTGAAGCAGTTAAAAACTTCAACAGCTCTATAAAATGGATATGATTACATCATTCACAACTAGTAAAGTGGAGGCCAAAGAAATTAGTTAACTCACCCAAAGTTACACAACTAATAAGTGGCAGAGGCAGATCTTAAACCCAGACATTCTAACTCCAAAATCCATATCCTTACAACATATCAGCTTATAACATACTGGCTCACTACAAAGCATGTGGGGATCACCTCACTTTAGCAGGGTAAGGACCTGCCAAAATGGGATCATGCTTGGTAAAATGTTCTTGAGCTCTCAAAAGGAGTATAGTTAATCACCAAACTACCTTAATCCTTGCTAATTCCTCCCCACCCCACCCCCAAAAAAGTAGCAATTCACTACTGAGGAACTACTTCAGTTCCATCACATACAACAAAAGAGAAAAAGAAAAAGAAAAAATATATATTTAATATGTCTAATTCGAACTGCCAGGAAAAGGTATTACATACACCTTATATATACCTTACATATACCAAAGCAAAATATTAAGACATTGACTAACTTGAATGCCTAGAAAAAGAAATTGCTTGCAAAAATCAGAAAATTTTGCAGGGTTGGCAGGGGGTCGGGGGGTGATGGTGGGATGTTTGCTAGCTGATCTTTGAAGAAAGGTTGTCTAATTCAATCCTTCATTCAAAGAGCAGACTGAGGGCCAAAGAGATTAATATTTACAGTCATTCATTCATCAAATCTATTGGGTGCACGTCAATGCTGACGTAACCAAGGATACGATGCACTTAGCAGCCTCTTACTTCTGTGCCGGACATTGCATTCTCTCCCTTGGGTTTTCAGTCCTTTTCAAAAGCTCCCTAATCTTTCTCAACTCAACTTTTATACATAAATAAATCCTGCTCTGTGAACGAAATGTATTCTTTTTGATGGCTAAGGCTCTCAAGGGGCCTCTGGGCCATTCTGGACATCAATGATCATCAAGGGGCAATGAATGTAGATGTAGAAATCTGGAGAAAACTGGTCTGAATGTCCTCTGAGCCCAGAAAATCCCTTATAAGTGATGCCTGTCCTCATTTTTCTCTGTGCACGCATACACACATGGGTGTGCATGGGAAACAAATCCCAGACATAAGGACTAGTAATCATCAAAGATGAGTGGAACAAAAACATTTCATTTAATTGCGAGATTTAGTCATCTGGCATTTCACTGCACAGTGCTCGAATATATGAAATTAAAATACTTAAAATGTCTTTTTACCCACTAAGTGTTATGCAAAACAGACATATTGGAAAGTTGAACAATAAGTGGAGAATAAATCAAACTGAGATATCAAGATCTAACCCTACCTCAACACTGATTTAACTGAAATCAGTTTCACGTACAATGTATTACACTTGTAAAGCAATGCACTTTATAATTTATATTGCATCTCTAAGCCTCCCTCAGTTCAGAAAAAATAATCCCTCAGCCTTTCACATTAGTGTCAAGTCTCTTGTCTCCTCTTTCATTTTCCCGCTGTTAGTCACCTTTCATCTCTCTTTTTATTCCTCAAATCCATTTCCCCCAGATCATCTTTGCTATTAATGTTTCCCCATGCCCTAAGTCCTGCCTTCACTCTTCTTTCTGCTTTAGATGTCTTTTCCCAAGAGTATCTCATAAAGTGGGTATCGCAGTTATTCCTAATGGCTACTTCCCAAACACTGTGCCAAGCACACAATCTACATTCCCTCATTTAATCCTCACAATCTCTACCACTCACAAAACTTAATGAACTTGTCCAAGAACACAGGAAGCAGTATAGGGTCATTATACTACAAAGTCCTTGAGGATGGGATCGCTCTATATTCTCATCATGGTTTTCCTAGAACTTGCACAGTGCCAGGCCCATAGGAGAAGTTCTATAAATATTTGTGCAAGATGGATGGATAGGTGGATGGAAGGAAGGATGGAAAGAAGGATGGATGGATGGATGGATGGATGGATGGATGGATAAAAAGGATGAGCAAGAATTTCAACAAGACCTGTCTCCTTCCAAAACTGATCCTCTTACTCAATGCATAAAAAGTTGGAGGAGAGATCATTTGTGCAATAGAAATTCTAAAACATAAGCAGCTTCCCTGAGGACCAGCCCAATGTATATATTATGGACCTGTATTATGGACTGCTGATGTACAGCTTGCAAAAACTGCTCTTTACACCTGTTTTATCCACTATAAACTAGAGAGAGTAGGCCCTCCACTGCAGCATTGCAACAAAGGCAGCAAATGATGCCTAGAAGGGCCCCTGTCTATCATTGCACCTAGCTAAGAGTGGAAGCCTAACGAAGGCCACCTGCTTTTACCATCATAGCACAGACTCATACTAAAGGAAAGACTCCATTTTGATCTGGATTCCCAAAAGCTATATGGATTTTTCAAAGAGCTTTCAGAAAGATTCCCTCTTTTGATCATTACAGCACTCTGAGGGAAAATGCTAAGCCTTGTTGGGGGAGGGGGGTAAGGACTGAGTATTATACGACAAATATATCCCTGAGCTCTCCGTTTCCCTCCCCTGTGTGGAATCCGCTTTTTTTGCTGGAATAAAGGTTAACTGAAAGCTGGATGAGTAAATTAAATAGTTAAACAGAAAGAAGTATTTTAGACAAATGGGCTGTTTATTATGAAATTACTTCACTATATGTGTCATTATAGCAAAAGAATGGAAAAAACCCAATGTCCTCAAATCAGGGAGCAAATAGACTATCCGCCCAATAGCATACTGTACTATTTGGCTGTAAAAGAAATGAGCGAGGTCTCTGAGGCACTGAACAGAGTGTATGGTATACCAATTCTGGGGTAAGAAGGGGGA
Source organism: Prionailurus viverrinus (assembly GCF_022837055.1). Lineage (NCBI taxonomy): Eukaryota > Metazoa > Chordata > Mammalia > Carnivora > Felidae > Prionailurus > Prionailurus viverrinus. Next base: position 20,060,397 of record NC_062578.1, read on the forward strand.
AAGATGCTAATATAAAATGCTCATGCATATATTATATATATTGCATACTTAATACGCATATTTACACTTACCTATTCAAAAAGAAGCAAGAGGGATAAACTAATAAAATGCTACCTTTATAGGGAGAGAGAGAACTGGGACAAGGATGCAAGCAAGGCCTCTCTGAATGTCCTTTGTTTTACGGTTTTGACTTCCCAATCCTGCAAAATGTATTACATAACTTTTTTAAATTAACTTAAAAATATAAAAATAAAATAATCCCTAAAAACTGAAAACAAACTAAAGCCAATATACTCCCCAGTATATCAAGTTGGTGGCATAACCAGAGAAGAATCATTTCAAATAACTTTAGGTCACACTATTTTACACAGCCGCTAAGAGATAGCCTAAAGATAAGAAGAACCACAAAGAAGTCTAAAACTGCATTTCATATTTCATGGTTGGTAACAATACTGATATTTGGTTTGAAGCTATTATACACACACATACACACATGTATATACATGTGAAACTATTACACACACACATGTATACACACTTGGATAAATTATTCTAAAGTCACTAGGAAAAAAAAGACTTTCAGAATTAGAGCAAAGAGATACAATATATCAAAGAAGTTAATTAATAACCTGCTCTTAAGTTTGAAGCAAAAATATCAGTATAACTTCTTGATCTATTTTTCTCTCTTTATTAAAAAAAAATGTTTTTAGGGGCGCCTGGGTGGCGCAGTCGGTTAAGCCTCCGACTTCAGCCAGGTCACGATCTCGCGGTCCGTGAGTTCGAGCCCCGCGTCAGGCTCTGGGCTGATGGCTCAGAGCCTGGAGCCTGTTTCCGATTCTGTGTCTCCCTCTCTCTCTGCCCCTCCCCCGTTCATGCTCTGTCTCTCTCTGTCCCAAAAAATAAATAAAAAAAAAAAAAAAAAAAAAAAAAAAAAAAAAAAATGTTTTTAAAAAGGCCTAACAACAATGACAACCTGGTACCAATGAGCAACCCTACTGTCCAGATGGTGATCTCCAAATATCATTTTCCTCTGAAAGGAGCCACAGCTCCTTGCAGAAATATGACTGATCCCAAGTCTAGGGCAGGAAACATAATATAAGCAAGTCATTTTTTATCATGCCGGAAAATGAAAGACTACTGAGCCAGTGCCAAAGGATACAGGTGCTAACTTGAAAGGGCACCCAGTGACCAAAGACTGGACAAATGGAACATCAAACAGAACAATGACCACTATGGATTAAAGCACATCAAGCTCATAAATAACCATGAGTTCATTACATTTTCAAATTTATCGGTGACTATACAAATCTGCTAGAATATAAATTGTTACTCTGGAAATTGGTAAACAAAGGGAAAGAATAAAAAGAAATAAGGGCATTTGGAGAACTGGCCAAACAGGAAGCTGGTCAGTTGGTGAATTAATTAATTTCGAGAGACAGACAGACAGATGGAGATCCATGATACACTGATATGAATAACCCTCCAAGCAACTTCTGTCTGTCTCCTGCCCCAGGAGGTTTCTGCTGCTTTACTCCTATGATCGAGACTAAAAAAATCCCTCCTTACAATTCCATTTGAATGTATTACTTTGCCTAACAGGCAGAATTTAACAAAATGCCTTCAAATTGCCACTCTAAATCAGACTAATACAAAGTTTGTTTTAAATCAGAAAACCTGGGGTGTCTGGTTGGCTCAGTCGGCTAAGAATCCGACTCTAGATTTTGGCTCAGGTCATGATCTCATGGTTCATAAAATCGAGCCCCGCATTGGGCTCAGCACTGACAGCATGGAGCCTACTTGGGATTCTCTCTCTCTCTCCTCTGCCCCTCTCTTGCCCAGGCACGCTCTCTCTCTGTCTCTCTCTCTCAAAATAAAACAATATATTTGAAAAAATAAATAAGTAAAAAATAAAAACTTTAGAAAATAAATAAATCAGAGAACCTAAGATAACTTTTTAATAGGAATTTAAATTTAACAGTTTCTTACAGAGGGAGGTGGGTGTGGGATGAGCTAAATGGGTGATGGATATTAAAGAGGGCACTTGTTATGATGAGCCCAGGTGTTGTATGTAAATCACTGAATAAATCACTAAATTCTACTCCTGAAACCAGTATTACATTATATATTAACTAACTAGAATTTAAATAAAATTTGGAAAAAAAAAAGAAAAGAAACGCCCCCACAGTTTCACAACATATAAAGGGGGAAAAACTAATTTTTACTGAGCAGCTTTTCATACTAGGTATGAAATGCTTTAAGATATAATTATTTCATTTCATTTTTTCAGTAGCCCTGGGATATGAACACTCACATTTTACAAATGAGAAACAAAGTGGTTAAGTGACTTGGCTAAAATCATGCATTTAGTTAAATGACAGATCTGGGATTCAAAGAGAGGTCTGTGGATTGCATCAGGCTGCCCACAGAAAGAAAAACAGATCATGTGGATGTCAGACATGGCCAAAGTTGGTGGCGATGCAAATTACTAAAAATACCACGGAAATGATGACTTGCTTAATAACTAATCTCCTTGTAAGAAAGTAAGTCTATCGGTTATACGGTTAAGAATAAATTGATTTGGTACGTGTGGCCTTAGGAAAATTATTTAATCTAAGATTTGCAAAAAGGAAGAAATCAGAGTTCACTCCAGTCCACACTATTATTTTCTAGATTAGAAAAACTATTCTCTGATAAAGAAAAACTGATAAGCTTACAGTTACACAGTGGGCCAAGATGCCGTCCACCTTATGTACTAATGTACCCTGGACTAGGCCTGAGATCCGCCTGGGCTGCCTGCTGAATCAGGGCAATGACTCCTAGTCGAGACGTGAAACACACAGATTAATATCGTTGATCCCAACCTGGATCTGAGGAGTTTGGGGATGATTTGTACCAGCTTTTAGCACTGTTTATTGATAAAACTGAGCATGAAGATTTGTACCTGGTCTCGCTAAGACCACCTGGAGAGTTCCAAGGCTAAGGTTGGTTATGGAGCAGGAACTCACGGGACCAGCAAAATACAAAAAAGAAAAATATATAAAAATATTTTGAGGGGCGCCTGGGTGGCTCAGTCGGTTGAGCGTCCGACTTCAGCTCAGGTCACGATCTCGCGGTCCGTGAGTTCGAGCCCCGCGTCGGGCTCTGGGCTGATGGCTCGGAGCCTGGAGCCTGCTTCCGATTCTGTGTCTCCCTCTCTCTCTGCCCCTCCCCTGTTCATGCTCTGTCTCTCTCTGTCTCAAAAATAAATAAATGTAAAAAAAAAATTTTTTTTTAATAAAAAAAAATATTTTGAAATAGAAAAAGTATTATAGGGGGCGCCTGGGTGGCTCATTCGGTTAAAAATCCAACTCTTGGTTTCAGCTCAGGTCATAATCTCACGGTTTTGTGAGTCCAATTCCCGCGTTGGGCTCTGCGCTGACAGCATGGAGCCTGTTTGGGATTTTCTCTCTCCCTCTCTCTCTGCCCCTCCCCCATTCACACTATCTCTTTCTCAAAATAAATAAATAAACTTTAAAAAATTTTTTGAAATCTATAAAAAGTATTATGAAAATATAAGACCAGCTGAGCCTCCATCTGGGGCTCTGCTTCCTGGGTGTTTCAACTATGTCAGTGGTGCCAGATATAAGAGAGAAAACTGGTCCTGCCATGCCACCCAGAGATGGTCTGTGACTGACAAGGACACTCTTATTTCAGTGCCGTTGCCATGGAGTATTCATGTGTAAACATCCTCATCCTAAGTCCTCTGAATCTTCTTAAGCGACTGAACTCTGTGTAACCACCACCATTAGTGCATTGGCTAAGGATCTGCCACATGGTAGGCACTCAAACATGTCTTAAATTAACTGGCTAATCAACAAATAAAAAGAATCTGAGTATCTTAACTTACTGTCCATCATTACCTTCTACAAAAGTCCTAATTAGCACTGAAGAAAAACACATGTAATTTAGTGTAATAAATACCTTTCTGCCCAAAAGACAAAGATCCTGTAATTGCCACTCTTAGGTCCTAATAGCCTCTATTTATCTCAAGATTGTTTAAAAGTATGGAAGTGAGAAGACTCTAGCAACTGCAGCAGGATGTTGGTTTGCAGGGACCTTCCTCTCCTTTCCCAGAGCACAGCGTGTTCGAGCGTCCACCCACATCTTGTGGAATCCAGTGTCATTGCCTGACCTTGGAAGTGGGCAGTGCTGCTAAGTGCATCCATTCTCAATATGGTCCATTTGCACTTAAAAGTTTAATGTTAATGTTAAAAAAAAATCTATGTATACATTTATAAAATTACTATAAAATGTATTTTTAAAGAAACTATTTTTTAATGTTTATTCATTTTTGAGAGAGAGACAGAGCATGAGCAGAGGGAGAGAGAGAGGGAGACACAGAATCTGAAGCAGGCTCCAGGCTCTGAGCTGTCAGCACAGAGCCCGACGCAGGGCTCAAACCCACAAACTGTGAGATCATGACCTGAGCCAAAGTCGTACGCTTAAGCAACTAAGCCACCCAGGTGCTCCTATTAAACTATTCTTATAAAATTAAAGAAATGGTATAGAAAAGCTGTAGATGTCCTCAGAAGAATGAAGCAAATCAAAGCATGTGCACGTCTCTCTGGCTTCTAAGGATGCAGGGATTCCCAAAGGCTGCAATCTGAGTTCAGTGGTACTGCTTTGAATCTCATCGACAAAACTTTGAATCAGTAGCTAAAGACAGATGGCAATTATTTGGTTAATTTGACAACAATAAAAATGACAGACATTAAAAAAAAAAAAAATCACACCCCATCCTAATCCCCTTACCAAAGAAATAAGTATTTTGACTATTCTCCAATGAAAAGCAAAATAGAGTTCTCCATGGCCATTTCTCTTGCAAAGACCAACTGTCTAACCCTTTATAATTCTGCACACAAAAGGGCAGGACCCCAGAAAAGCAAAGGTGATGCTAAAGGACACCGATGCTCTGAAAATGAATGTTGTTGACCATGGCTCACTGACAAAGGCTGTTATAGAAAGGGAAGAAGTTGAATCTTAGAATACTATTTCTCTGAAATTAAAAAAAAAAAAATTTAAAAAAACAACTGCCTAGAAATGATAAAATAGCATAGGTCTATTATAATATTTCAATAAAAATCACATATGGATATTTATATACTCCAACACACTAGCCTCCTGGCTCTAATTATTTGCATGTCTTTAAGCAAGTTATTTAAATTTCCCTAGACGTTTCCTCAACTGGAAAATGGGTATAATCAAGAACACCTACTACACAGGCACTGGTTACATGGATTAAGTAATGTCCATATGAAAAAGTTTAAATAGTGTCTCCTGCTTAGTAAACACTCAGTAAATGTCAGTAGTCGTTTTATTATCACCACGATTAGTATAGAGCTGTCATTCTCAGACCTGTTCAAACTGCATGACCTCAAATGGAAGGTGCTACTGTCAACATCATCAATATTAATTTTCTCCTTATAATATATGATTAAGTTGGGGCGCCTTGGTGGCTCAGTCGGTTCAGCGTCCGACTCCAGCTCAGGTCACGATCTCGCGGTCCGTGAGTTCAAGCCTTGCGTCGGGCTCTGGGCTGATGGCTCAGAGCCTGGAGCCTGCTTCCGATTCTGTGTCTCCCTCTCTCTCTGCCCCTCCCCCGTTCATGCTCTGTCTCTCTCTGTCTCAAAAATAAATAAACGTTAAAAAAAATTTTTTTAAATATATGATTAAGTTGTATTTTTCAATTTATATTGTGCCCATTTGAAGTTAGGGAAGATTCAGCACAAATCACTAGTCACCACTTCATTAAATCCTCACAACATCGACATCTAGAAACAGGGGAGCTATTGTCTTCATTATACAGGTAAACTTCAGTTTTAGCTGAAGTGTAGGAAGCAAAGCGATTTGCCAAAAGTAACACAGCTAATAACCAGCAGCGGCAGGATTCAAGGCTGCTCTACCTCCTCCTTCAGGGCTCTTTCCCTTCTTTCAGCCTTTCCTAAAACAGCAACCTCATAATAGTTCATTTGAATCAACAAATGTGACCCTAAATGGGTTAGCAGAAAGACCACAAACGAGAAGAATCAAACATGAACCCAGATTCACTGCCATTGTGTAGATACAAATACAGGCCGCTCTATACATATCTTATGGCTCTGGTTTGAGTCTTTATAGACACGCCACCATACCCTACCTCCCCCTCCACCCCCCACATCCCAGCCATACATACACAGGGCACAGTGCTGTGCACAGAGCTGGTACTCAAGGACTATAGGAGACAGATACATGTATGGAACTTCATCTCTACCATATAACACAACACAAGCAAATGGCTCTGGAAAGGCCAAAGTATTTATCCAAATAATCCTCTTAAATATTTTTTTTTTTTTTAAAGAGAACCTTAGCTTGAAAATCTTGTCAGATGAGATTACAACTATTTTTAACATTCTTGTTCAGATACATTTCTTAATTCTCCATGTCACTTGCATGCATATAAAGAGAATAAAAGATTAAATTAAACTAAATAAGTTCTTTAAATATATAAATCTCTGCTCAGAGGGTAAGAAGAAGGATTCAATTAACAAAAATTCAAAAAATCAAGATAAGCTTTATAAAGGATTATCATCCTTGTTCATCTTATTGTTATATGACAAGCAATCTTCCACTCTTAATTAGTCTGAATACCTTTTGACTATTATTATTTGTTATCTATCTGGAAAGGAAGGAAAAAGAATATGAGCTGGGAATAAAAAGCCTTTTATCAGAACACAGGAGACTATTAAACATAATATAAATTGCATTCACAATGATTATTAAAACAAAGCAAAACAAAACAAAAACTACTGATGACAAAACCAGAATGGAATTGTCACTGGGTGATGTTGCTTTTTTAATCCTGATGTTAGAACAGGGGACGAACTAATTCCGTGAGCTAACTTTATCTAATCCTGCACCTTCCTTCACTGAGGGTGCCATGTTCAGTGACTACGCATTGACCATACCGCTGTGGGATTCCATAGTGAAACACCCCAGGTCCAACTGAAACCTTTATTTTTCCACAAGTAGTTTTATGTCTAGCCTATGCCTCCAGCAGTGTCCAACAGATAGCCAATATGATTCAATATGCATCAATTCCTATGTGGCTCAGCACTGTACTAATGCCCCTATAACTATAGGGGTCAAAATGGCACCTCTGGATGGAAATGGGATGATCCAGACAGCTCTGTTCCCCTAGTCTGGCTGGGACAGGGGTATATAGGATAGAATAGCAGTGTTTCTCGATGTGGGTCCTGAAGAAAACTGTTCATGGGAGAGATGCCATTAAAAAGTTGGATTTCACAGTCAAATGTATTTGGGAAAGACAGTACCCTTGAGCCTTCGTCTAGGAGTTTCACCACACAGATTGGCATATTAAGGGTAATGAAGAGTCCTGTGGCAAACAACTGTAATACATTGTTCAACTCAGCAGGTCCCCAGTTTATTTGACTGTGAATCTCCATGCCAGTAACACTTTCTAATACTGAAACTTAGTTAGGGAAATGCTTGAGACTACTCTGCATTTACCAGCTGTGTGGCGTCAGATCTAGCTACGAGACAACACTTGTTTCCCTGACCAAGAATTGTTGCTCAAAGGATTAGTGTAAAAATTAAATTAGAAATGCATCATTCAGATTTTGATCTGTAAATTCTATTTTATACATGTATAAGTAAATATGTAAGGAAAACATATTTTGAGAAACAAATGGGGAAAAAATATTTTGGGGTGACAATTACAATGGTCCAAAGCAGTATACCCTTTACAAAAATATTTGCTACCAGGGCCCCACCACCCACTATGTAGGTCTTTTCATGTGGAAAATGAAATAAGAAAACAAAGTGATCACCTAAATATTTCAAGCCAAACTCTCTTTCTACAATCATATAATTTTGCCTGTTAACTTCCAGATAATTCCAACTTGCCAAGTTTGAATCCAGACATGGAGGATAAAGTGGGAGCCAAAGTCATCAGAAAAGGTATCATAAGTCTCCACTAAACTGTTTAAGTAATACTTTAATAACAAATTGAGCCTTAGAAAGATATAGTCATTTGACCATCTTTGAAACCACTAAGGAAATATCCAAAATATTATGATATAATGCACTGAAAATCCCCCCATATCTGAGAGTTAATGTCCCCATATTTCTGAGCACCTAATATACTATCAAAAAAGACCTGAGTACTATGTACAATGGGTACATGTATCATAGCCTCCAAAAATCATTTTCCCAGACATAAAACATCTTCTAAAACAAAATTCATAGATTTCCTTTATAAGTTCAAGTATCTCCAGTAATTCGATCAAGATCCATTTATATTCATCAAGAGGATATCCTGGTACCATGGACCTGATCTACTTTTCATATTATCCATTCAAAAAATGTTTTCATTAATTTTTCAAAATTTAACTCACGTCAACCCATAAAAAGATATATTCATATTTAAATTTGAAAGCCACTGCCTGTTACATTCTTTTTAACTGAGAACCACTAAAAACATAATTATGCAAAGTTATCCCTTTCCAAAATACAGTTGGTAAAAATGTCACACAGTAACACAATCTGAGTCAATGAGAAAACAGTCAAGGACCCCTTACTCCTAAAATGGGGGTGGAGTCTGGGGCGGGGGGGAGGCAGGTAGCCGTTAATGAATTTATTAAACACTTTGATGTTAGAATGAACTTTCTCTTCAACTCATTGCATTTTAGTTTAGTGGTCAAAAATGATCATGTTTTCAAGGAGCTCTAAAGGCAGTGCCTTACCAGTGTAGATGCTGGCATTGGAAGCTGGGATACCAAACTGTGACTCGATGAACTTGGGAATGAAGGTAATGAAAGCAGTTACAATGGCACTCTCAGCTGTGTATGACAAACTCACAAAAAGGAATGTCATGTTGCTTAAGATCCTGACAGCTGCTCTTGGTAGGTCTACAAAATGACAAAAATGACAAATGAATATTATAAATAAGGGATGGAAAGTAAAATAAAATTGAATTGTTTTTGAAATGAACTGGAAATAGCCATTCAGCAATATTCGAGACTATTGAATAGAGAATAAAAGAAAAACTTGATGACTGATTAGAAACCAGCCCCTTTATTAAACAGATTTGGGTGTTCTTTTTTTAAATTTTTCAACTAGCATAAAGAAATTTGATATAGTAGCAAAAAAACATATCCATACACAAATAACCTTATAGGAAGTATCCAACCTAGGACTTCTGTTTTAAAAACTGTTTAAAACAAATCATTTACATTTTTATTAATTAAAACAATGTTATTCTTTGTTAAGACCCAAAAATATACTACATGTGCAAAGTACCTGCAATACAGTCCTACATTACAGTTTCCCCTTCATTCACCAGTCACTTCCCCGAGAAAATGAACTTCTCAGTTGTCATGTTCCTGACCCGGCACTGCAGACACCCACAGCAGGGGAACTGGTACATGACTTTGGACATCTGATCCTCCAGCCTCATTATGAAACAGGAAATGATGCAGCTAAAGGGGCTTAAGGGACAGGTCACCAGGTCAGATACTCCAAGGGACTCTGGACTGGGGAAGGAAGAGAAATGATCTCCAAAGGACAGCCCAGAGGTGGGGGCTCAGCACCTGCTCAGGTGCCTCTCAAGGGAGAGACAGTAGTCTCATCCTCAAGTCTTGGCGTTTATTTCATAAAACTTGCCATATATATGCTCTAAAATGTATGTCCAGGTGTCTTCACTGCAGCATTATTTGTAATAGCAAAAATTTAAGGAAAAAAACTAAATGTCCATCACTGGAAAATGTTTAAATAAGTTATGGCACAGCCAAATAATGAAATACTATGTAGTAGTTAAAAAATGATGTAGGGCTAGATGTACTGGCATAAAAGGAACTCCAAGAAGTATTTTTATTAATGAAGAAAACAAACTGCTGCAGAAATATACATATACATGTGTATGTAAATATATATACATGTATTTACATGTATATATATATATATATATAAATAATATCTAAGTAAAAATCACACAAACCAAAACAATGCATTTATATGTGGTTGAATATATACTTCCCAATATATACAACACCAAGAAATTCTGTAAGTAGGAATAAGATTGGGAAAGAGGAATAAAGGAGATGCTTGTGCATATACTTTTGTATTTTTGCATGTTTATAATGTGAATTAACTCACTTGTATGTGATCTTTATTTACATATCTTGGAATGTATCATGGAAAAGAGAAGCTGTATTGTTTCTGACATGTGCAGCATCTCAGTTATGAGAACAGTTATCTCCTTATTCTACAACATAATAAAATCATTTCAAAAAATTAAGCAAAACTTGTTACTAAAGTTATAATTCATAGGCTATTCACTAGAATTTAAAACTTAGGAAGTCAAGACTATCTGCTATTATCATTTTAAAATGCAAATTAATTTTAACGTTCTACATCTTAAGTTAATTGTTTAAAGTTTCAATGAACATTTTAAAATAAAAGTTAAGATGCATTCTTCACTTTTTAACATGGATAAACACACCAGAAAAAAAATAATTACACTACTTCATAAAATACTTTATAAATATGCATACTTTATAAATATGCAAATTAAAAAGTTATATCTAAAATTTTTAAATTAGAAAATTAAGATTTTCTTTTTTTTTAAGAAGATTTTCTATCAACATTTGGAGATGCAAACTAAGTTTATTTGGTATATTAAAAGGCAATGTGTTTAATCTAAAACATCTGGTGAAATTGTACATTTTTTAATCCAAGAAGATAACATACGCATCACATGAATGTTTTAAGATACTAGTTATAGAAAACTGAATTTTCTTTTATACTCATTTGGTATGATAAAATAGCCCACTAATTTCAAAGCTAACTAAAAATATATGTGATGTTGGGGCGCCTGGGCGACTCAGTCGGCTGAGCATCAGACTCTTCATTTCTGCTTGGGTCATGATCTCATGGTTCGTGAGTTCGAGGCCCGCATCGGGTTCTGCGCTGACAGCATGGAGCCTCCTTGGAATTCTCTTTCTCTCCTTCTCTCTCTGCCCTTTCCCTGCTTGCTCAGTCTCTCTCTCTCAAAATAAATAAACTTTAAAAAAACTATGTGTGACATTTCTGTCTTCTCTTTCATTAAAGAAAAAAAAGTGTTATTCAAGAAGGATTTAGCAAAAGTTGACTTTCAACAACTTCAAGTTAGCTTCCTCCTTTCTTCCATGTTTCTCCTTCTGTTTATTGGAGCTAAACCTTCAGCATACATGCCCCACAGGAGCAGGGGGACCAGATATCCAGGGTTGTGTCTTTTGCTGCTGGGACAGGGAATTTGTTCAAATATAGGAAGAGTGGGTTAAGTAAGTACATTGAGACTAATTGCAATCAGTTTCTAATGGCCAGAGAAGGGAGTTACAAATATGGACAGGGGATAGTTACATATCAGGTTGGAACTGAAGGTAATGGTGTGAATTCATGGGATGGATGGATGGATGGATAGATAGATAGATAGATAGATAGTTGATAGATAAGATGATAGACAATAGATGGATAGACAGATAAAGATGATAGAAGATAGATTTGTGTATGTGTGTACATACATATATTTCCTAATTCTCTGTTCTACAGGGTTCTACAGGGTTTAGAAGTAGTAGGAGCAATGAGCCCATCTAGCACCAGTGCTTGGTTTTTAAAGGCCATCTTCCACTAAAAGGAACCAAAGCTCCTTGGAGAAATGTCTAACTTTAGAGCTGAGGCAGAGAAAATACAACATGAGCCTGGAAAATCTTGTTAAACAAGAAAGTAAAGTGCTCAAAGAATGATGGAGACTTGCCAGAAGGATACCAAAGACAGTTTGAAGGATCCTCAATAGGCAAACTGGAAGCAATTTGGGGTCAATGGATGCTAAAAGTGGTAAGTGAAAGTTTAATAGAAATAAGACACAGTCAGTCCTCATTATTCATAAATGTAGTATTTGCAAATTCACCCACTCACTACAATTTATTTGTAACTCCCAAATCAGTACTCGCCAGTGATGGGGTGGGGGGGTCTCATTCAAGGACATGCACAGAGTTGCAGGACACACACATTCTTGGCTAAGGCTGCATGAGGCCTCTCACTTTGCCTTCTCGGGTCAGCTTTCATGCTACAAACAAATGTCCTTTTCACAAGATATTGTCACATTTTTAGCATTTTTGTGCCTTTGGCGATCTCCCTTTTTCAAATGGCCTCCAAGCATAGTGCTGAAGTGCTGTCTAGTGTTCCTAAGAGGCTTTCATGTGTCTTATGGAGAAAATACATGTGTTAGATACACTTCCTTCAGGCATAAGTCATAATGCTGTTGGCCACGGGCTCAATGTTAATGAATCAACAATATACAGTAAAACTTTGGATTGCGAGTAACTTGTTCTATGAGTGTTCCGCAAGACGAGCAAAGATTTTTAATAAACTTTAACTTGATAAACGAGCGATGTCTTGCAATACGCCAAATGTCACATGATCACAACTGAGCCAATGGTTCTCTCTCTCTCCCTCTTTCTCCCTTTCTCTCACTTGCTCACTGCAGGATTGTGGGTGATCGTCAAGGCAATGTCACATTTCTGTGAAATCCTCAAAAGGAGGCAAAAGCAAATGTCATTGAATAGGTTTCTTGTTAAAGTTGCATAAAAAGAAAAAGATTCCATTGAACCAATAGATAGCAGTGATTCTGTTATTGGTAATGAAAGTCATCCTACACAATAACCCTCCTCTGTCTTGTCTCCCAAGGGTAAGTGCAGGTTAATTTGTTTATTTTTCTTTACTTTTTATTATTTTGTGTTATATTACAGTATTGTCATCATTTTTACATGAATATTTTTGGGTTGTGGAATGAATCATCTGAGTTTCCATTATTTCTTGTGGGGAAATTCACTTTGATATACAAGTGCTTTGGATTACAAGCATGTTTCTGGAATGAATTCTGCATCCAAACCAAGGTTTTACTTCATATTAAACAAGGTGTCTTTGAACAGAAACACACATAAACCAAGGTTATGTATTGACTGGTTGACGATTATGTTGTGACAGGAATCCACCCCTGTATTTCCCCTAGAGCAATGCTTCCGTATTTGCTGACTGAATGTTCATGTTATTTTATGAAATATAACTACCACGAATGAGACTCAACTGGATTTGCATAGTTTCAAAGTACCTCCCCACAAAATATTTACAAATCACGTATTGATTTATAACTGCAATATATATTAACCTTAGAGAAATCTGGTAGATACAATCTTACCCAAGAGATAAAAGTTCACTAGGAATTAGCATTATATACCTTCTGTTTTAAGGCACTGAGCACAGCATCATCTCAGTTGTATGCCTATCAAACCCAAATTGAGGGTCATTCTATAAAGTTATCAGCTTGTACTTTTTAAAAAGATCAAGGTCATAAAAGATAAGGAAATATGAGAAACTGATCCAGATTGAGGAGGACTAAAATACACCATAACTAAATACAACATGTGATCTGTGAATTGGATTTGGACATTTATAAAGGACATTGTTGAAATAACAGACAAAGTTCAAACAGAGCTTGTGGTCTAGGTGGTAGCACTGGATCAATGTTCATTTCCTGATTTTGATGGCTGCCCAGTGGTCATGTAGGAGGGTGTCCTTGTATCTAGAAATCACACACTGAAGTAGTACAGGACAGCAGAGCATCATGTCCGCAGCTTCTCAGATGGGTCCAAAACATTGACAATTGGAGAACTGGAGTACAGCTACTTCTGTGGCTTTTACATAAATTTAAAATAGTTTAAAAAACACGAAGTTTAAAAACATAAGCTAAATCCATACATATGCTGTCAAATCCCTGATTTTTATGCTGTACAATATATTTTAGATAAGTTTATTAGTGTCGTTTATAACTGTCATCGTAAAATTAAAAATGCAGCAGTAGGGGGCACCTGGGTGACTCAATTGGTTAAGCATTGAACTCTTGATTTCCACTCAGGTCATGATCTCACTATGAGGTAGAGCCCTGCATCAGGCTCAGAAATAGGCATGGAGCCTGCTTTAGATTCTCTCTCTCTCTCTGTCTCTCTCCACTCCCCCTCCGTCTACCCCTCCCTGCCTCTTGCCCACATGCATGTGTGTGCTTTCTATTTCCTTTTCTCTTAAAAAATAAATGAATGAGGGCATAAATAAATAAACTTTTTAAAAATTCAAAATGCAGTAAAAAGCCTGATGAAGGAGAGATGAGATCATGATAGTGATTCTCATTTTTTTTATTGTTTAATGTTACAAAATGTTACAAATTCTATTGTAAGGGCAAGCTGACACTAAAACCGGAAATGCCTTAAACACTAGTAAAGGAGGAATAAAATTCAATACAAAGCACCAGAATTCAATAGCATGTAATATAAGCTATACATAGAAATCACTTTTAGCAGAAGTGTTACTTAAGCAGTGCGCTTGTGATGAGCACCAGGTGTTTTATGTAAATGTTGAATCACTGGGTTGGACACCTGAAACTAATATTGCATTGTCTGTTGGCTAGCTGGAATTTAAATAAAAACTTAAAAAAAAAACCCTGTTACTGTCATTGGAAAATCCTTTGCTTGTTCCCACGTGCACATCCACAGTAGTGCAGGCAACCAGCCAGCATGTGCACCTGGACCACGTGTTGAGTTGCATGGTGATCGTAATGGTGCTCCGCTACAATAAATTTGATGGAGTCCCCCACTGACCTTGTTTCAGAAAATCTGAGATGTGTGGTGTGGCTGGGTTCCTGTGGAAGCTGACTAAGGGCAGAGGCAATAGCTTCTTGTTCTCCGGGGCCTCGCAGCTCACAGCATAAAATGAGGCAGCAGGTGTTGATATCTGTGTAAGTTTTTGACCATCAGGCAAGTGTGCCCCAATATGTGTGAATATTTTGTGCTCAATCATAAAATAAGCCTACAACTTGAAGTATCTACTTAGAATAAAGTGGGGTTTTTTTTTGTTTGTTTTGTTTTTTGTTTTTGAAGAGTAAAGCTTTAAGTGAGCCTGGGTTTCATAGGAACCAAAAGGTGGCAGGCATCTTTTAAAGTGGGCAGAGGGAGAAACTCACTGGGAATACATTTAGTCTGGTGTGAAATGGATCCCATTCTGGAGATAGGTCTGTGGGGCACTACCATGCTGAAAGACTCCTTTTCAGTGGTTCTTTATGCTGATGTAGCAAGGTTTGTAGCATGTGACCTGATATCCCAAAACCAGCCAATTGGGCCAGGCAAAGAGGCTGGACTCAAAGGTGCTTCTGGAAGGTGGCCCTGCAGCCAACAGGCCTAGGACACCCCATGTGAACCACATGCTGGCCAAGCCCTTTATTTCATGCCCCTTAGTGTTGGCACCTGAGACAGAGAGTGAACTAGGCAGTGAGTATGAAGATTTGAGTGAGAGCATAAGTAAGGAAAAGGAACTGAGCCTCAACCTGCAGTTGAGTATGCAGAGTGGCTGTGGGTCCAGAAGCAGGGACCACATTCCCAGAACTGCCAGGGGCCCTTGAGAGAGTCTTACACTAGAACCCCACTATCTTAGGGGGCATGAACTTGCTTCTGTCCTTTACAAACTGAAAGCGCACATCATGCCTTTTTGTCTTAAACTACTGAAACAGACTTTCTTACATAATGATAAATTTGAAAAAGATATACTAACAGAGAGAATGACCAAGAAAATAAGAAGGCTTGGCTGCCATGAACTTGACCTCACTTGCAAGACCCTTAAGACAGGGTTGCTCTCCACCCTTCCAGTTCTGAAGTACTGTGATTGCCCACCATAAGCTCCCTACATGGCCATGGTCTTTCTTGTCTCTACTATTAACTGTATCCCTCACCAGTCTGCTCAGCAAATGTCAAGTTCATCCATCTAGTCTATAAGAGACAGCCCCTCCGGACAGACAAGTGCTCCTCCTCCGTGCTCCCACAGCATGCCATTCATACTTCTACTCATCAAGTCTTCCATAGCTGTGAGTGTTTACCTGTTTCAAGAGAGTGTAAATGCTACAAAAGTAGGACTGTGGTACATCTGTATAGCTTCATCTCCTAGCATATATCTGGCATTTAGTAGGTACTCAAAAACATATTTGGAATGTGTTTATTAATATTCATTATAAGATCATAGCAACAATTTGTACTAAAACAATATCCACATACTTGTAAGAAAATAAAGTCTATTCCAAAGATGCCTAATTTCCTCCTGAGGAGTGAGCTAGTTTTTAAGAAAGTATAAGATAAACGTTGGTCCATATAGTGGTAGACTTACCAAAACCACAGAAAAAAGTGAAGGACCAAATATATAATCCTTTTCAAAGTATGGCTTTTGAGAGCTAAAGAAACCTAAAAGAATTTAGATCAAATTATAAACTAAAGATTCCATTAAAGAAAACAATAAAATGCTAACAAGAGAAGAAGGAGGAAATATACTGTATTCATTCATCCAGCATATCTGGGAAAGAGGTGTTTGGTATGCTTGAATTTTTCAGATAACTGGGCATTTGCCTCTTAAAGCAACAAAGCTGTAAACATTTTTTTCTATGAATTAACTGGTATTACTGGAAAATCTATAGCATAATTTGACATTTTCTTTAAGATTCAAAGTCACAATTATGAATGATAATATCTATATGCTAATTTGTTTTAATATGTTTTTAATCCTTCTATTTATTTTCTGATCTTTTTTGGTTGCAGGAACATTCCTTCCCTATGATATGTCATGGTGTCTGTTTTTGTCTGCTGACATTCTACTTCCACATAAGCTTTTCTCTGTTACGTTCTTCTAAGGACCTTTATTAGGTAGACATAGATTTCAATTTTGTTCTTTTGACATCTATTTTTTTTTAAATTTAAACTGGGGATAGGATGAGGGGAGTGGTTTTATTATTATATAAAATGGATGATGGGAATGCAAACTGGTGCAGCCACTCTGGAAAACAGTATGGAGGTTCCTCAAAAAACTAAAAATAGAACTACCCTACGACCCAGCAATTGTACTACTAGGCATTTATCCACAGGATACAGGTGTGCTGTTTTGAAGGGACACATGCACCATGTTTATAGCAGCACTACCAACAATAGCCAAAGTATGGAAACAGCCCAAATGTCCATCGATGGATGAATGGAAAAAGAAGATGTGGTATATATATATACAATGGAGATATATATATATATTATTCGGCAATCAAAAAGAAGGAAATCTTGCCATTTGCAACTACGTGGATGGAACTGGAGAGTATTACAGTAAGTGAAATTAGTCAGAGAAAGACAAAAATCATATCACTTCACTCATATGAGGACTTTAAGAGACAAAACCAATGAACATAAGGGAAGGGAAACAAAAACAATATAAAAACAGGGAGGAGGACAGAACAGAAGAGACTCATAAATATGGAGAAAAAACTGAGGGTTACGGGAGGGATTGTGGGAGGGGGGATGGGCTACATGGGTAAGGGGCACTAAGGAATCTACTCCAGATGCACAACATAGCGATTCAACAATACATTCTATGCTCACAAATAAATAAATAAATAAATAAATAAATAAATAAATAAAATAGATGAATACTATGAAATACTATGAAGTTGTCGACTGAATTCTATTACCTGGAAATTAACATTAATCCCAGATATAAATGATAAACATCAAATACCAAACAAACATACTGACCCTTGTTAATGCTTTTCGTAATTTTTCTGACATAGATATTTTTGGGCATAATATGTCTTCTTGTGGAAAAAACAAAGATTTATCTAAAGTTTACAGCCCATGTCTAAATTCAAATAAAATAAATATCTTTTCAGAAACAATTTATTGATGTAAAATTCACATAACATAATTAACTATTTTAAAGTAAACGATTCAGTAGTATTTGGTACGTTTACAATGGTGTGCAACCACCACATCTATCTAGTTTCAAAATATACTATTTTATTATAAAAATAATGTAAGCATTTATGTTCAGGAATGATATTGGAACTCACTTTCATTTTATTCTTTATAACTTTATGCACTTTCTAAATTTTCTACTATGGGTATGTATTGCTCTTATATTCTAAAAACAAACAAGCAAACAAACAAAAAACTGCAATTTTAAAAGGATGCAACAATATGTCCTCTTCCAGAACAAGTCTTCCCTGACTCAGGCAGCTGACTTAGGAATTCCTTCCTCCTGCTCCTTCAACTTTCCTTAGAATGTACATACCTCCATTTAAAGACTTCTATTGTATTATGTTTATTTTCCTTTCTACCTCCTAGTTCTTCATTCTATAGTAATTGGTCAATAAAGATATTTGTGAAAGACAGAAAGCAAGAAAGCAAGAAAGCAGGAAAGCAAGAAAGCAAGCAAGCAAGCAAGAAAGAGAGCGGGGCTGGGAGGGATTTGTTCTCCTGTGTAACACGGCCAACATACAACCCAAGCGTCCCTATTTCCTGCTCATCTTCTTTGAAACTAATGACCCCCACTGTGTTCCCTAATCATAAGTCTCCATGAAAATATTGCAGTTTTCCCTTCCCCTCCAAAACACTCTGGCAAATGGCATTCCCTGCTTGCCAAAAAAAAAAAAAAAGAGTAGAAGGAACTAGGTGACTTTGCATATCAGAATCCCCTCTGGGCCAGCATGTGAAGCTCCATGGCCATTTACCTACAGACAGTGGACAGAAACAGCAGCTGTCAAGGCCCAAGATACATCATTAGTGGTTACTGGCCACAGTACTGTTGTGCTTGTTTAAATCCAGCATCAATGAGTATTTTTACATATAACTTTCTAAGTAGATACTACTCTGATGAGTAATCCCACAGTTAATTTGCACTGAATATAAAGAAAGTGCTTTCTTTTTCAGGAATTCTTTGTTAGGCCTGTTACCATTTACCTCCTAAGCTCTAACTCTAAAGGTCTGGCTTACCACAAGATAACATATGCACAACAAAATAAACGCAAAAGAGAAATGAAACAAGGAACCAGAGATAGAGAAGACATAAATACAGCAGAACATCAAAACCAGAAAAAAAGGAATTAAATATGTCTATAAGATCCTTGCTGGGCTTCAAATTTGACTCTTCTTCCCAGCCACCAAAACGAAAAGTTGTACAATCATCGTTTGCAGAAACGATCTAAGTGCTTTTCCTCACTCTGTTGTAGACTAGTGATTCTCACAGTGTGGTCCCTGGACTACCAGCATCAGCATCACCTGAGAAGCTGTTACAAATGCAAATTCTCAGGCCATACCCCAGGTCTCCTGACTCTAATGCTCTGAGCCAGGACCCAGCCCTCTGGGTTTTAAGAAGCCCTTGTGGTGCTTCCTAGAGAGCCTAAGTTTGAGAACCACTGTTTTCACTACACAGGGTTTTATATAAAGGGCAGCAGGCAATGCACCTATGGAAAATATGGGGAATTCAAAAGCAACGGCTTTCAAAACAAAACAAAACAAAACAAAACAAAAAACAAAAGCAACAGCTTTCAATAAAAGCTGCAAACATAAAACTAACCTGTAATTCAGCAAAGGAACAAAGGCAGGATGCAAGAGGGCTAACATAGCATAGACCAGGCTTTGGTGATCCCTCTTTGCTGAGTCAAGGATTGACCCCAACATATCCCATACTATACTAGTTTTAAAACACGTAGCAAAGGGCCACATGCAATAGTTCTCGATGTTCTTGGGCAACTCAGATTTGGGATTTATTCCTTCTGCTCCTCTCAGCCAGCTCCTCTCCCCATATCTGAGGTTGAAATCCTGAAACCAACTTTGACCCCTTCATCCCCATTATCCTCATATCAGTTGCCACATCCTATAGACACAACCTCTCTTTCTCTTCTCATCACTCAATAATTCAGTCATCAAATATTGACTATCTACTAAGTGGTATAAATTCATCAAGGTACATGGCGGACAAAATATCCTTGCCTTCGTGGGGCTTACTGTCTCACTGTGGAGGCAACAAATAAGATAGATAAATAAGTAAAATATATAATATGTTAAATAGTGATGAGTACTAAGGAGAAAAATAGAGGAGGGCAGGAGATAAGAAGCTTTGGAGAGGAAGGTGGAGATTTTTAAAAAGGGTGACCAAGCAAGGCCTCACTGAGAAGGGACACTTTGAGTAATATCCTGCAGGAAGTGAGGACTTCTGGGGAAGAGCATTCCCAGTACAAGAATGTCAAATGCAAAGGCCGTGAGGTGAGAATATGCCTGGCAAGTTTGAGGACCAGTGATGAGCCCAGTGTGGCTGAAGTGGAATAAACAAATGGGGCTGTAGGAGGGAGATGGGATTAAACAGATAAGCAGGGACCAGATACTAAACCTGGTAGGTCATAGAGGGAGGAGACTTTTCTGCGAGTGAGATAGGAGACCGCAGAAGCTGGCAGAGGAGAGGCATCCTTCTGGCTGCAGAGTTGAAAGCAACCAAGAGGGAACAGGGATAGAAGTAGGGGGACTAGTTTGGCAGGCTACTGTCCTTTCCTTGTTTGCCACTCAAAACTATCGTCGCCTCTCCCTGGGACTCTGCCATAGCTTTCCACCTGGGCCCCTCCTCCCATTCTACCCCTTTCCCTCCCTAATCTACCAAATGCAGTGCCCTCAAATGTCTGCTCAAACCTCCCCACTGCCCCCTAGGGACAGATTCCATTAAAAGTTACTAGAACTTGGGGCACTTGAGTGGCTCAGGAGGTTAAGCATCCGACTTCAGCTCAGTTCTGATCTCACCGTTCACGGGTTCAAGCCCCACATCAGGCTCTGTGCTGACAGCTCAGAGCCTGGAGCCTGCTTCCGATTCTGTGTCTCCCTCTCTCTCTGACCCTCCCCCACTCACACTCGGTGTCTCTCTTTCTCAAAAATAAATAAACATTAAAAAAAAATTTTTTTTTAAGTTACTAGAACTCAAGCTCTCTACAACACAATGTGGCCATGCCTTCCCTGCCCAACCTCATCTCCCAGGTATCTCCACGTACAACCAACCACAGTACACTTGCTCCACATTCTCAAACACATCTACACAGTCTGACCTTGCCTTTGCTGTCTCTGACTGGAACCATCCAACCTCCACCTACCGAAACCCTCCCAGCCTGCCGGGGTTCTCCACCAATCCCACCTCCTCCATGAAACCATTCCTGACCCCACAAACAGATGTTCCCTTGCCTGCCATTGTAGCTCACACCATCGTGTCAGTCCTCCTTTCTGGTCTTTCCATCTGTACTCGTCCTGTCTCCCTCTATGGACTACAAGCGCCCTAAGGGCAAACCATGGCTCACTCCTCTTTATCTCCACCGCAGCATGGAGTACAGCACTTCTACAGAGTGACTAGTCATTGAATTAAGTGAGGCCAACACAATCCTTCAGTTATCAAAATTCCATAACTTCCAGTAGCCGTTCTAAATCAGTTCATCATTTCAGAATAACTATTTTATTTAGTTAGGATTATAAACATATTGCAATCTACCACAGACAAAAGTCTGGAAGAGAAGAATCTGTTATATTTTATGCTAATTAATAATGCTAAGCAGGGCGCCTGGTTGGCTCAGTCGGTTGAGCGCCGACTTCGGCTCAGGTCACGATCTCACGGTCCATGAGTTCAAGCCCCGCATCGGGCCCCTGTGCTGACAGCTCAGAGCCCGGAGCCTGTTTCAGATTCTGTGTCTCCCTCTCTCTGACCCTCCCCCGTTCATGCTCTGTCTCTCTCTGTCTCAAAAATAAATAAACGTTAAAAAAAATAATAATAATGCTAAGCAGTTAAAAGATTAAAAGTGGACACAAAAGTAAAAAATTTTTTCTTATGATTAACTGTAACCAAAAGTTTTCTATTTAGGAAGATATCCAGCTAAATTTGGAAGACACCAAAATGCTGGACCTCAAACCTCAGGAAAATTGATCTAGTTAAGTATTTTAAGTGTTTATTTTTATTGGTAAGATTTTGATGCAATCAATGTTAATCTCTTTATGGAAAGGTGATGCAGACACACTAAAAATTCTACTTTCTCCTTTGTGGTGTTTTAAAACAGTCTTATTCCTGCATAATTTATAACAAGAATCTAGAAACACTGAGTCAGATTTCCCCAATGTCTATCATTAAAATGTGGAGGCAGAGAGTGTATTTGTAAGGTTCAAATCATTTTTTTAAGGAAGTATAAGTTATTAACTTGGGTATCTTGTCACCTCCTCTTTGAAGAAGCAAACACTGGTATCCAAATTTCAAATACTAAGTAAAGGGGCACCTGGGTGGCTCAGTCAGTTGAGTGTCTGACTCTTGATTTTGGCTCAGGTCATGATCTCAGAGTTGTGAGATCGGGCTCTGCACTGAACATGGAACAGCTTAAAAGTCTCTCTGTCTCTCTGTCTGTCTGTCTCTCTCTCTCTCTCTTTCTCCCCCTCTGCTCCTCTCCCCTGCTCGTGCTCTCTCTCTCACTCTCTCTCTCTCTCTCAAATAAAATTTTAAACTTTGGGGGCATCTGGGTGGCTCAGCTGGTTAAGCATCCAACTCTTGGTTTCAGCTCAACTCATGGTTTGTGAGTTTGAGCCCCGCATAGGGCTCCAAGCTGACATTGTCGAGCCTGCCTGAGATTCTCCCTCTCCTTCTCTCTCTGCCCCTCCCCTGCTCGCTCTCTCTGTCTCTCTCTCAAAATAAATAAATAAAATAAAATAAAAACAAATATGAAATAAGACCTGAAGGATGGAGCACCTGGGTGGCTCAGTTGGTTAAGTGCCCAACCTCGCTCAGGTCATGATCTCACAGTTCATGGGTTCCAGACCTGCATCCAGACCAGCCTGAAGCCTGTTTCGGATTCTGTGTCTCCCTCTCTCTCTCTGCCCCTCACCTGCTCACATTCTGTCTCTCTCTCCCAAAAATAAATAAACATTAAAAAAAAATTTTTTTTTAAGACCTGAAGGAGCCCTCCTGCAGAAAGCTGGACAAGGGAAAAAAGAATCTGAGAATCACACTCAGACTTAACTCAAAATGAAATCTTAGCAACCATTCTTTAATTCAAGGCCTCAATGAGGGATCTCCCTTTCGTAACACAAACTGTGTCCACAGTGGAATGACTCCCAGAGATGTAATTTGTCCTTTTGAAAAGCAGATTAAATATTAGACTGTCATTTCCTATAGGTGATAGGTATTATATATTCTGGAGAAAATCACTAAGTACAAGATAAATAGGAATTAATCGTAAATATTCTATTAAACATGATTCCTACATCCTTAACATCATGTGAACCATTTTTAGCAAAACATTTGCACTTTATACTCCCATTAAAACAGAATTCCTTTCTAAAAGGACAAAGTGCTTCCTGAAGTCCCAGTCCAGATACAATTAGAGAACCCAGCACAAGTGAAAGTAAAAATGAACCAGCTCTGTATCCCAATCAGGAGGTTTAGCTGCAGAAGCGAGATCAGTCATCACAATGAAGGCATAGGATGAAAAAGCTGGGAATGTATCAGAAACACTGACAGAAAATCAGAAAGGAAACAGATTTTATAAACCAACTACCCATCACTGCTAAAAGACTCCTCTTACTTTTTTTCTTTAAAAGAAAATATCCTCATCTATCATATTGAGCATAGAGAAGACGGAGAGGAGAAATCTCTAGCAGTACAAGATGATCCACAATAAAATAGTATATAGATTCAGTTTTGAAAAACAATCTTAGAATTCCATAACCACTTTTTCCACTTTTGAACCCACATGCCTAAGTGCCCTTTCCCACAGAAGTAGGCCCTGAGTTAAAGATTCAAGTCCAAGCAGTTTATTGGGGAGGTTCAGAAAAAGCTGTTCAGGAGTGCCCAGGACACAAGAGTCGCCTACAAGGGATGTAGAAATATACCTCAGAACTGTCTCACCCATCAAGTAGGGAAGCTGGGGTGTTCATCAGCCAGTGGTTATGACTGCCGTGGGGAGGGGGAGACCTGGGTGGCTTAGCCAGTTAAGTGCCCGACGTGGACTCTGGTCATGATCTTGTGATTCGTGAGTTGAAGCCCGACATCATGCTCTCTGCTGTCAGTGCGGAGCCCACTTCAGATCCTCTGTCCCCTCTCTCTGCCCCTCCCCCACCCTCTCAAACATAAATAAACATTGGTGGGGGTGGGGGGAGGCTGCTATGTGGAGAGTGGGAGAGTGTTAATTCCCTGGCACTTGATACCAGACTCAAGTAGGAGCCAAGAGGTTTCCCAGCCCACAAAGAAAATCCTCAGGCAAGAAAGACATGCAGACCTTCAGGAAGGTACCAGCAGCCAGCAGGCCTCCGCCACAAAGACGGTAAGGTCCCAGAGGGAGATGGGACATGAACATCATTGTCTACACTGCATCCTCCAAAGGAACGCCATCCCCCTCTCCAGTCATATCTGTTGTTGGTGTTTGATATCAGTCTTCTCTTCCTTTTCTCTACTATCCAAGACAGCATATATTTCACATTTAAGCATCTACCCCTAAGCTATAAAATATACAATCTTAGCTTACCTATGTCTTTATTTTCCCTTTGACTCTACTTTATATTCTTTATAAATTAAGACTCTAAGCTGGGGCACCTGGGTGGCTCAGTCAATCAAGTGTCCAACTCTCGATTTCGGCTCATGTCATGATCTCACAGTTTTGTAAGATCAAGTCCTGGGGGCTCAGTGCTGACAGCATGGAGCCTGCTTGGGATTCTCTCCATCCCTCTCTCTCTGCCATTCCCCTGTTCAAATGCTCTCTCTCTCTCTCTCTCTCAAATAAATAAATATTTTTTTAAAAGACTCTGTCTATTCTTGTGTTGTAAATTCTTTAATATCAGTCTTGCTCTCTATCAAGTTATAAAAGAAATTACTCCTTTGGTAATAGCCAACAGGATCCATAATACATCCATGAAAATGATGGGTTGGCCCACATGATAAGAGCTCAGGCCACACTAGCATCCAAAGAATCCTTGATGGTGTTAGAGCAGAGTAATTTTTGCCATTCCAAAAGTACACACTGTCACAAAATAATTGCAGGGGGAAGGGGAGTAGAGGAGGCAGGTCTAAAACTTAACTGGGAAGGACCATTTTCAAAGAAATGTGACTTCACTTGTTTTGCAAAAATATGGTCTTAAAAAAAGTCCGATCTAACTATTATTTTTCTTTGACTGCAGGGACTATTCCATAATATATTAGTAACTTCCTTCTAGGCCTAAAAAGTTCCTCTTTGACTTTAGTGTGTATATAATCAAAGTGAGAGGATAATGTGCCTAGGTAAATTTTACCTAAAACAATCTTGACTGATGTAAGCACTTGGTAAATCCTATGCTTCATAATTTCAAGAAGAAAAAAAAATCAACTCAGGGATTAAAAGGCTGAAATTAATGGGAATGTGGTATTATAGTTTTCTTGACTTAGAGGGACTTACTGTCACTCAACAGATAGACTGAACACTGAACAAATATTGCCTGGTTAAAATTAATTTGTTTGGGTTTGAGATTGCCTAATCTAGTCTTTAATTTTAAGACAAATAAAAATGAAAAAATAGATCCGTACACATCTCTGAAACTTTCTGGATGTTTTTACACTGATGTTTAGAGACCCATTCTATGGCCACTTACAAGCATCTGACAGAGCCACTGTTAAATGAGATTGCTACCCAGTATTAGATTTTACTTTTAGGTAAGGATCAGGCCACACATCACCAAACCCACCATTCCTCTGGAAAAAAACCATTCATCATACAATGCAGTATTTTAAAAATCAGACATCTCTACTTACAGTAAATGACATACATAAATATCTGTATCTTTAGGGTCTATATCAGTGCTTCTCAAACAATCTGTGATGAAGAACTATTTTTGAATTGATGTTTCCAGGCTGTCATATACTGATACTTTTGCAAAATATATTAAAGATGAACTATAAGAAAATAAAATGTTTACCATACAAAATGCAAACTAAGTTTATTATCTTTATTAGATTCAACAGGCATAAAGTTATTGTCAAATATCTTTAAACGTTTCTCAACACTTACTCAAACTTTCAGTACTTATCACAAGCCAGTAGCAGTTGGTGGGTAGCACTGGCCTTGGACCACAGTTTGAGTAGCACTGATCTAAAATACCATGCACTAAATAAATAAATAAATAAATAAATAAACACACAAAGATAAAAATAAGATAAAATAAAATAACGGCACACATATTTTCTCAAAAGATATACTTTACCTCTGACATTCTTTCCAAATCCCATAGAAGAAACTTTTTTGTCCACTTGTTCACTATTGTTTGATTTCTCCTTCATAACGTCATCGTCACTAACAACATCAGCAGAAAATTTTTTCTTTTTCTTTTTCTTGTGTCGAGGAGGAAGCTTTTTTGGAAAAGTAAACATTGGGAATATCACAAGAAACATTGCAATGGCACAAAGGAGGAATCCACTCCACCTAAAAAATTGGGAAATGTGAATCGCATTTATGGCCTTTGTATTATGAGTGAGAACAAATTAGCAAAGTAGAAGTTCATGGTAATAAAATTCTCCAGGGAAAACTTTTTACCTTCAACAACTGTAAAGCAATAGGAAGTTGGACAAACTAAGAAAGCACAGGAGTCCTCCCTTTCTATGTTATAAATGAGAAATCTACCCAATAATTATATTAGTATGATAATGAACATTATAATTAGCAACCTGACTAGAATTTTATTCAAATATTTGTTAGTTCTGCTATAATGTGCATTTTACAATAAATCAAGAAACAAAAAATAAATCAATAACTCATAAGTATAATAAGAAAATAACACAGACTGTCTCAGCATGCTTTGTGGACCAAAATAGACACATTTTTCTTACAGAAAACCATCCTTACCTCATGTGAAATGTATTTTAAATTGCTAATGGCATTCAAATATTTTTCTGCAAGAATTTCAGAATACATTGAGCCTCTTAGCTGGCCCTTACCATAGTTAATCATGAGGGCCACCGAAGACACTTATGTTTGATCACTGCCTTCAAGAACTTACCTAGTTGTAAAGGAGCTAAAAATATAAGAAACAATCTCCAAGGAATGCACGAATGTATACAATTAAGTGTTAGATCGTGTGGTATAGACTATGAATGCTATAAACATTCAGATAAAGGAAATGTGTGTTAGAAACAGACACAGGAGAAGCAGACCTTGGAGAAGCAGACCTTGAGCTATGTAGAATTGAGAGTCTGTCATTGAACTCATCTGAGGTTGCCATGTTGCAAAGAGCAGAAAGCAAATGTAGAGAGTAGAACTCAAATTCTAGTTAAGGCCTTGGGCTTCTTGCTTGCATAATTCCTCAGGTGCAATCTCTCAGTCCCCTGTCAACCCTTTCTTAGCAAAGCAAGTAGAGGCTTCCGATCCTACCTAACAGGGCTGCCACTTTCTTACATACTAAGACTCCTTGCCTCTAATCTCTGTCCTTAAAGCTTTCAGGTTCTTAATGCTCAGACTCTGACTTCTGTATCAGCACATTCCTATAGTTGCCACCTGGATGCAAGCAGCATTCTAAGCATCGGTGTTGAAATCAACATTAATCATCATCCATTAAGAATATTAATCATCCATTAAGAATGTAGGGGCGCCTGGGTGGCGCAGTCGGTTAAGCTTCCGACTTCAGCCAGGTTACGATCTCGCGGTCCGTGAGTTCGAGCCCCGCGTCTGTCTCTAGGCTGATGGCTCAGAGCCTGGAGCCTGTTTCCGATTCTGTGTCTCCCTCTCTCTCTGCCCCTCCCCCGTTCATGCTCTGTCTCTCTCTGTCCCCAAAAAAATAAATAAACGTTGAAAAAAAAAATTAAAAAAAAAAAAAAAGAATGTAGATCGGAGCATCTGAGTGGCTCAGTTAGTTAAGCGTCTGATTCTTGATTTCGGCTCAGGGCATGATCTCATGGTTTGTGAGATCAAACCCCACGCTGAGCTCTGCACTGACAGGGCAGAAGCTGCTTGAGATTCTCCCTCTCCCTCTCTCTCTGCCCCTCCCCTGCTTGTGCTCCCTCTCTCTCTCAAAATAAATAAATAAACATTAAATATATATATATTAAAAAAAGAATACAGATCAATAGAAAAGTGAAAATTCATTCAAAAATAACGTTTCTATTAAAGTACTGTTATCAGCTGCTAAAAAGGTCACACTTTTGCTGACAGAATAATTCCAAATGATTCCATAAACCAGTCATTAATAATCCAGTGTGCTATTTTCAAAGATACTTAAAGTTATATCAAATAAAGATTTATAAACAATCAGAAAAAAAAAGGCTTTATTTTGAGAAGATCGCTCAGAGCAGACTTCTAGCAATTATTCAATTATTCAGTGTACAATCAAGAACCCAGTGCCTGACACAGATTAGGTACTGAAAATCCTGAATAAGTAACACTGAATGAGATAGGTTTTAAAAAATAAAGTCATCTGTCTACAGAGAACATGGCTACGATCCTACCTGGCCCTGTAGTACCTCACTGCTTATGGGGCCTTTGCTGATCCGTCCCTCCTTATCTACCACCTTTCCGCACATACTACATTCAAGTCCCTTGAACTCCCTCAGTTCCCTAGACCAGAACAGGACAGGTAGCGCAACATAAGGGACCGTTCTAGAGCTGTGGCTTCAGACAAACATGGGTTTGGTCTTGTCTTTACCACTTACTAGCTCTAAGATCCTGGGGAAATTATTTCACTTTTCCAAACCAGCTTTCTCATCTGAAAGAAGAATACTACTAACTGCTTTTCGACGTCATCAGAATTAATAAGACAATGCATACGGTGGACCTAAAAAAAATGCCTGCCCCCAAATCAGCAATCAATTCAAAGTAGCTAGTTTTGTTTTTGTGATGTAGATCTGTATTCAGCAACACTACCCACCTCCACGCAGAGATATCGAATGAAAATTATATGCAAACATTTAAGATAGACTTATAGTTGGGGCACCTGGGTGGTCACAGCCAGTTAAGCATCCAACTCTGGATTTCAACTCAGGTCATAGTCTCATGGTTTGTGAGACGGAGCCGCGTTAGGCTCTGCACTGACAGCACAGAGCCTGCTTGGGATTCTCTCTCTCTTTTTCTCTCTGCCCCTCCCCTGCTTGTGCTCTCTCTCTCTCAAATAAATAAATAAACATTTTTAAAAAATACACTTATAGTAGTCCAGAGTAAGAGTAAATAACAGAAGGAAGGGAAAAATTAGAGCAAATAAACAAAAATAATATAAAAATAGTATAAAAGTTTGGGGTCTTTTCAAAGCAGAGCGAGCTGGCCCATATTCTTCAATGGTCTTCAGTAGCATTGACAAAATGCATGATCTAATCACGGAGCCAAAGAAGACCCCAAGAAAAGCTGAGGAAGACAGAAAGTATGTGCTATATGTTAGCAAAAGACCATCAGTAAGAGCTAAAACTGAGAAACCAGAGTCCCTAAGTCTCTTTCATGAAGCATTACTCAGAGACGACTCACAAAGTGGAGCCAGTTAAGTATATTGACTAAGAGCTTCGCCTTGAACTGTTTATTATCCCAGCTCTCACTGCCTCCAAGGCTTTGGGCAAGTTATTCAAATCACTGTGCGTCAATTTCCTCATCTGTAAAGTGGGCATTATATTAGTGACTACATATGGTTGTTGTGTATGTAGGCCTAAATATGAGGCTTAAACAAAAATGTCTGTGAAGCACTTAGTACAATGCTTGACACACAGTCATCACCCCATAAACATTAGCATTATTCATGCCTTCCTTCACTCTCTCAGTATATAGTTATTGAAAAATCCATCATTACTACTAGGCATTGGATTAAATAACATTGTATCAAATACCTCGCTTCTGGTCAAGGTAAAAGTCTATTATAAACTAAGCTACTTGATAAATAAAATTCAATTTTTAAAGAGATCTTTATTATACAGTTCTATATTGACAACTTTTATCATGTATACAACTAATATTGGACCATTAAAATAAATAGGTGCTCTTGGGTGGCTCACCCAGGTAAGCGTCCGACTTTGGCTCGGGTCATGATCTCGCGGATCATGAGTTGGGACCCTCTGTCAGGCTTTGTGCTGACAGCTCAGAGCCTAGAGTCTGCTTCAGATTCTGTGTCTCCCACCCACTCTCTCTCTTCCCCTCCCCTGCTCATGCTCTCTCTCTCTCTCTCTCTCTCTCAAAACTAAATAAAAACATTCTTTAAAAATTTTGTAATAAAATAAATAAAAGTTCCTGAACATTTATTAAATTCAAAGAACTGAAAAATAGCTAACACAAACCATGTAACAAGAACTATTCTTTTTTCTCTTTTTTAAAAAAAACTTTTAATGTTTATTTATTTTTGAGACATTGAGACCGGAGGAGAGGCAGAGAGACAGGGAGACATGGAATCTGAAGCAGGCTCCAGACTCCTCATTGTTAGCACAGAGCTGGACATGGGGCCTGACCCCTGGAACGCAAGATCATGACCTGAACCAAAGTCAGACACTTAACCAATTGAGCCACCCAGGCACCCATAGCAAGAATTATTTAAAGCTCCACAGATAGAGACCCTTCTATTCCCCATAACAACCCTATGAAGTAGCTACTGCAATTACTTCTATTTTATGGCATTTTTTAAGACCAACAACTGAGGGGCACCTGGGTGACTCAGTCCATTGAGGGTCCAACCTCAGCTCAGGTCTTGATCTTGTGGTTCATGAGTCTGAGCCCTGCGTCAGGCTCGCTGCTGTCAGCGCAGAGCCTGCTTGCGATCCTCTGTCCCCCTCTCTCTCTGCCCTTCCCCTGCTTGTGCTCTCTCTCTCAAAAATAAATAAAACATTTTTAAAAATTTTTAATAAATAAAAATTTAAAAATTAAACCAACAACTGAGGCACAGAGAAGTTAAGTAACTTCCTCCAAGGTCACACAGCTATTAGGTGGCAGACTAAGATTTAAACCCAGGAGAATATGGCTTCAGAGTCTGCGCTCTTAATCACTCTACTTTGCTACCAATTGGAGTGATGTCTACTAGAAAACTTTAAAAAGTCAGTATATGGGGCACATGGGTGGCTCAGGCGATTAAGTGTCTGACTTCAGCTCAGGTCATGATCCCACAGTTCATGAGTTCAAGACCTGTGTTGGGCTCTGTGTTGACAGCTCAGAGCCTGGAGCCTGCTTCAGATTCTGTGTCTCCCTCCCTCTCTGCTCCTCCCCTGCTCATTCTTTGTCTCTCTCTCCCTCTCTCTCAAAAATAAATAAACATTAAAAAATGAAATGAAATGAAATGAAATGAAATGAAATGAAATGAAATGAAATGAAGTGAAATGAAATGAAAAATTAAAAGTCAGCATAAAGTACTTATGAGCCTGAAGCTCGTATCTCTTTCCTTCTCCCTGCCCCCAATTTGGTCCTCTTCATCTTTCCCCCTCCCTCTAGATGTTCCCTTTATTGACATGCTCTTTTCACAGACATCTAAATAGAACACAAAATATACATTGAATGTTCATAAACATATTTTAATAATCCACTTTTCCGAGAATAAAAAAAAAATCCTTACTCTGATTTATTTCAGAACTGTAAAGAAAACAGTAGTCGAGACCAAAAATTTCACTATTGGTTAAGAACTTAAAACTCCTGTGTTATTCCCCTAATGCTGACAAGGGAACTTCCTTTTGTATGATTTAAAAATTCTACCAGTCCAAGTTCATCTAGATCTTAGCACATCCATCTTCAAAGAGCATTACTTATGAAAAGAGAAGTGTTATGTAACTTAATTGATATTTCTTAACTGCTTTGAAAATAGGCAGTGTTAAGCATTATTCTCATGTACTTAAGAGTTATGAGATTATCTTATAATGAAATGCATAGGTAACAAAAATGCTCTAAGAAACTCTTTGGAAAGTAATCAGTTGACACTAATTTATAATAGTGAACTATTCTCTTTATTATAAAATGAGCATTTCTTGTCAGTGTATACCTATTACTAATCCATGTTAAATGAACTCAGGAAGCCAATACTTTTTGGTTGGTGCTTGCTATCATGAAGAAATAACTTATGTGCAAGTTGGGACAATGAAGAACTCGAACACAGTCCTGGCTGTGTGGATGAATAACCTAACATCCAAAGTTGGAGTTCTCATTCTAAATCCTCAAGATTACTTATTTAGCAAGACAATTAAGGGCTACAAGTGAGAGAACAGCTAAATCTCTAGCACTCGTTGGGAAAACAATTACTGAGTGAAAAGATTCACTAACAGTGTGACAATGGAAAAGAGGGGGCTGGAGTTTGGGGCAGTCGGGAAGGGCTGACAAAGCAGAAACGTAGATATAATAAGGAAGTGGGAGGAAAATATTTTTTTAAAAGGCACAGCAAAGATAATGAAAGCTAGGACACAGCAAAGATAATGAAAGCTAGGACACAGGAAAGCCCCAACACAGCCACCTTCTCCTCCTCCACTCTGCTATTTATAGCAGAAAATGCCTCAACCCTAAAGAAGGATTGGATTAAGCCACTGTTCCCAAGCCCTCAGCACTAGTTTCCCATTGCTGCTATAACCACCCCACCCTTAGGGTTTAAAACCACTTAAACGTGGTATCTTACAGTTCTGGCGATCAACAGTCTCAAGTGGGCTGACAAGGCTGCATTCCTTTCGGAGGCTCTAGGGGAAAAAACCTATTTCCTTGGGTTTCCTAGCTTCTAGAGTCTGAGTGTGTTCCTTGGCTCATAGAATCTTCCTCCATCTCCAAAGAATGTGGCTCCAACCTCTGCTTCAATCACCATATCTTCTCTCACTCTGACCCTCCTGTCTGCCTCTTACCCTTATAGGGACCCCTGTGATTACACAGGGCCCATTCCTGTCATGAGGATAACTTCCCTGTCTCAAGACCCCTTAATCACATCTGCAAAGTGTCTTGCCATATAAGCCAACACATCCATAGGCTCTGGAGATTAGCACATGGATATCTCTGGAGGATTAACTATTCTGCCTTCCACCCCGTCCTGGGTGACTTTCAGCTGTTTTTCATATTCCCTTGGGGGAAATTTTTATTTTAACTATAAGAGTACCACAACATGAACGATCATTAACAATAAGTGAAATAGGGGCACCTGGGTGGCTCAGTCAGTTAAGCTTCCAACTTTGGCTCAAGTCATGATCTCACAGTTCGTGGGTTCAAGCCCCACATCAGGCTCTGTGCCAACAGCTCAGAGCCTGGAGCCAGCTTCAGATTCTGTGTCTCCCTCTCTCTCTCTGCCCCTCCCCTGCTCATGCTCTGTCTCTGTCTCAAAAATAAATAGAAACATTTAAAAAAATTATAAAAAATAATAATAAGTGAAATGAAAAATTTAGTAAACAATTCTTACCAGTTTCCAATGAAACGAGGGTCATTCTGATCAAGGTTAACAGGATTTCTGGGATCGACATAAAACCCAATAAGAAGTCCACCTAATAAATATCCCACTGCAGGACCAAGTGCTCCCATGACATACATGATGGCTGAGAAGACAGAAGGGGAAACATGAAATACAGCAACGTGTTATTTAAATTTCAAGAGCTGTCTAATTTCAGTCATTCCATTTATATGTCACAGTTAACCCCAGTTAAGAGCATCCAAAAACAAAGAACTTTAGAGATTGTGCCTCTATTTATATTTGGGTTTCAAATCATGCCCTTTATTTAGCTGCTGCCTGTTGTCCTTTTAGAACATCAGAATCATCTGGACAGCTTCTCGGTTGCTTTTGTTTGGTTTTTTTAATGTAAGTGCTCGGCCCCACTAAATTTAAATTTCTGAAAGTGCTAGTTAATGAGCAGTCACTGGATAACCAAAAGAAGATGAAACGTGGTGTCAAGATTAAAAAATAAATAAATAAAAATAAATAAATAAATACAAGGTCATTTCAAGATAAGAAGGAAAAAAAAGTAGAAGTCACTTGTCACAGCTGGAAGATTCTAACAGAACGAGTGAACCAAGGCCAGATTCTGCCATGAAGCTGGATTTAATTGAATTGGCAAAGGTGCTCAAGCCCCCTCAAATCATGAATATTTTTCAAACCACCACTTTAGAATCAAAGAAGAGCTTCCAATGCATTTGGTTTATTGTTAATTGAGGAACCTTAGTTAAAGATTCATAAATCTCGTTAAATGGCATGAGTGAGAAGGTCCAAATGGATAGCAGGCACCCACAGCTGAATGAAAAAATAACTTTTTAAAGCACATGACCAAAACAGGAGGGGAAGGGGTTCTGTCAGTAGATCAGAAAGGTTTTCATTCTATCCAAAAAACAATTTGGCCATCAAAATGGGCTTAGAGCAAAACATAACAATAAATTAGGGGTGCCTGGGTGGCTCAGTCAGTTGAGTGTCTGACTTCGGCTCAGGTCATGATCTCGCAGTTGACGAGTTCAAGCCCCGCAACGGGCTCTGTGCTGACAGCTCGGAGCCTGGAGCCTGCTTCACATTCTGTGTCTCCCTCGCTCTCTGCCCCTTCCCTGCTCATGCTCTGTCTCTCTCTGTCTCAAAAACAAATAAACATTAGAAAAAAATAACAATAAATTCACTGTCATGCCTTTATATTGTTTTGACTGCTGTGATTTCAAATAAAAAAAATAATTTTGTCCATTTTTAAATTTTGAGGTAGGATATGAAATTCCTTGAAAATCGTAGAAAAATCTAGCCACACATTCCAAACCCATTTTTTTTCCTGCTAAAATTTAGTTATTTGGGGAGAAATCTATAAACACTTTTAAGATACTCTTGGGTGCAAGGCATGATAAACTCAGGTGTTGAGGCGCCTGGGTGGCTCATTGGTTAAGCGTTCGACTTTGGCTCAGGTCATGATTTCACGGTTCTTGAGTTCAAGCCGTGTGTCGGGCTCTGTGCTGACAGTTCAGAGCCTGGAGCCTGCTTCAGATTCTGTATCTCCCTCTCTCCTCTCTCTCTCTCTCCCTCTGCCCCTCCCTTACTCATTCTCTCTCTCTCTCTCTAGAATAAACCTCAAAAAAAAAAACCCTCAGGTGTTACATATTTCTCATTTCTGTTGCCATCATGCATTTAAGCTACTGAAGAAATAACTAGCTTTCCATACCCTTTAAATAGCACCATATTGGGGTGGCTCAGTTGGTCAAGCATCCAACTTCAGCTCAGGTCATGATCTCACAGTTCATGAGTTCAAGCCCCACATCGGGCTCTGTGCTCATAGCTCAGAGCCTGGAGTTTCAGATTCTATGTCTCCCTCTCTCTCTGCCCCATCCCCACTCATGCTCTGTCTCTCTCTGTCTTAAAAATAAATAAAACGTTAAAAAAATAAGAAATAAAAAAATAAATAGCACCATATTTACCAAAAAGAAAATTTGACTAATCAGACTAGCTCCACCTTACTTTATCACCTGCACCTAAATAAACTTTGAATAAACTTGTACCTCCTGTTACTTATCACTACAGACAGTACTTTAACACCTGCTCCCATTTTTCACACTATTTCATAAGAGAAAATGCCGTGTTTATTTTACAGAATCGTCTGCTTGTAACAAAAGACATTAGGTGCTTCGACTTCTCCATCTGTGTTTGGAAATGGAGAATGGAAGCACAGCCACAAGTAACTGGTATTCCTTTGGAAGCATGCTTTTAATAAAACAAAATTAGAATTTTGATAAATATCTTGTTAACCTCTCTGTTTATAGCCTGAAACGGAACTCGAGAATAAAAAATGCTTTTTCAGTTTTACCCATATGCATATGAAGATAAAATTTATGTTTACACCTCCAGGCAAATCAGCACCATTTACAACTTAAAACTGTAATGAGGCCAAAATGTGACATGAATCATCTTCCCAAAATAGTTCTTCTGGCATGAAAGAGACTGTCTTACAAACAGACAGGGAAAAGGGTATTTCCGCCATCCTGTTTATGCCTGGGGCACTTGAGTGCAGCATCTCGGAATGCCAAGCAGCACAGTGCAGGATGTGTGCTGGCAAGACCTCGCAATTACATGGCAAATGGAACACCAATTAAATAACATCTCCAAAAAAACTTAACTACTCTTTAACTTCTCTTAAATATTTGTTTATTTTTGAGAGAGAGAGAGAGAGAGAGAGAGAGAGAGCACGCGCGCACAAACAGAGAGAGAGAAAGACACAGAATCCGAAGCAGCCTCCAGGCTCTCAACTGTCGGCACAGAGCCCAACGTGGGGCTCGAACTCACGAACCGTGAGATCATGACCCGAGCCGAAGTCGGAGGATTAACCGACTGAGCCACCCGGGAGCCCAAACTTAACTACTTTTTCAAATACAGATAAAACTTTTTAAAATTCAGCTATGTAATCAGAAAAAGTTTATTTGTAATATCTAGCAAACACTTAGGCCAACTGAATCATTCACACTAACATATATATACACATATATCTATATAATTGTATTACATATTATGCTCTCTATAATAGTGTCGTGACTATACTATATATATATAAATCAATAAATATATAACACTATAGATAGAGATAGAGATATATAATAACTCGTTGACATGGTCCTATTTAGTAAATAAATCCTTCTGGCCACTGAGCTAACATTTATTAATTGATTAACCAGTAGAACTCATTCAGAGCTTATTAGAGGGGCAAATTGTTGACACAAATTCGTATCACTCACCCTCCCAGTCAAAAATTCTCAATCGCCACCCACCCACCAACCACCACTGCTTGAAGAAAGTCCAAACTGCTCTGGAGTTCAAGGGTGGGACGAGTTGGCCTCCTCCTGCCATTTTACTCTTCAAACCTACTGACTGCACTCAGGGCTCCAGGCAGACTGACTCTCACACAGACCTGGGCAGAGCCACCTCTCTTCCCTTGAAGACCCACCGTGCCCCCAGGCTTCCCGGTCTGTCTGAATCCTACCTGTTCTTCAAGGCCTAACCAAGTCCAGTACTGCCTGTCCTCCCCTGAGTGGTCTCTGTCTCCTCAGAGACCTCCTCCTCTGTCTATTCCAGCGGCCTCCACACTTTTTCATCAGCCATCTCTATTGGTAAGAGTTTTTAAACATTTACCACAGGGGTGCCTGGGTGACTCAGTGGGTTAAGCGCCAGGCTCTAGATTTCAGTTCAGATCATCACCTCACAGTTCGTGAGATCGAGACCTGTGTCAGGTGGGCTCTATGCTGACAGCATGGAACGTGCTTGGGATTCTCTCTCTCCCTCTCTCTCTCTCTGCCTCTCCCCTGCTTGTGCTCTCTCTCTCTCTCTCTCAAAATAAATAAATAAACATTAAAAAAAAGCTTCAAAAATGAACTATTGGGACCTCATCAAAATAAAAAGCTTCTGCACAGCAAAGGAAACAATCAGCAAAACTAAAAGGCAACAAATGGAATGGGAGAAGATTTTTGCAAACGATATAACAGATAAAGGGTTAGTATCCAAAATCCATATAGAACTTATATGGAACTTATATAGAACTTATAA
Source organism: Prionailurus viverrinus (assembly GCF_022837055.1). NCBI lineage: Eukaryota > Metazoa > Chordata > Mammalia > Carnivora > Felidae > Prionailurus > Prionailurus viverrinus. The sequence goes on from NC_062578.1 coordinate 20,097,743, forward strand.
CTCAACACCCAAAAAACAAATAATCCAGTGAAGAAATGGGCAAAAGACATGAATAGACACTTCTCCAAAGAAGACATCCAGATGGCCAACCGACACATGAAAAAATGCTCAACATCACTCACCATCAGGGAAATACAAATCAAAACCACAATGAGATACCACCTCACACCTGTCAGAATGGGTAACATTAACAACTCAGGCAACAACAGTTATTGGTGAGGATGCAGAGAAAGAGGATCTCTTTTGCATTGCTGGTGGGAATGCAAACTGGTGCAGCCACTCTGGAAAACAGTACAGAGGTTCCTCAAAAAATTAAAAATAGAATTACCCTACGACCCAGCAATTGCACTACTAGGCATTTATCCAAGGGATACAGGTGTGCTGTTTCGAAGGAGCACACACATCCCAATGTTTATAGCAGAGGTATCAACAATAGCCAAAGTATGGAAAGAACCCAAATGTCCATCGACTGATGAATGGATAAAGAAGATGTGGGATATATAGACAATGGAGTGTTACTCGGCAATCAAAAAGAATGAAATCTTGCCATTTGCAACTACGTGGATGGAACCAGAGGGTATTACGCTAAGTGAAATTAGTCAGAGAAAGACAAAAATCATATCACTTCACTCATAGGAGGACTTTAAGAGACAAAACCGATGAACATAAGGGAAGGGAAACAAAAACAATATAAAAACAGGGAGGGGGACAGAACAGAAGAGACTCATAAATATGGAGAACAAACTGAGGGTTACGGGAGGGGTTGTGGGAGGGGGGATGGGTTAAACGGGTAAGGGGCATTAAGGGATCTACAACTGAAATCATTGTTGTACTGTATGCTAACTTGGATGTAAGTCCAGTAAATAAATTTAAAAAAAAAAAAACTTTAAACATTTACCACAGTGTACTTTTCTGTATAAGCACCGCTATCAGCCTCGCCCTCATAGCTTGCACCTGATATATCAGTAAACCCCGCTAGTTCTACCATCACATCACATACAACACGCAGCCTCTTCCCCATGCCTCTACCTTGGCCCAAGCCACCAACGTCACTCATCTGGAAAATGGCTCCAGGCCTTCCAGCTGGTGGTATTCCTGCTACTCTCTTCCTCCCTACAATGAATTTTCAACACAGCAGCCCTAACAATCCTTCAGAAACATAAGGCAGGTCATGTCACTTCTTAGCTCACACCCTCCAGTGGCTTCCCATCGTGCTGGCAAGAAAAGCCAAAATCCTTTTATATGGCTGCAAGGACCTGCCCACACCTTTGCACCACCCCCTATGATCTCTCTGCTCCGTCTCCTATCCTTTTCCTTGTTCACTCAGCTCCAGTCAAATTGACCTCTCTCTTCACCCTCCCAGGCACATTCCCACCTCAGGGTGTTAGCGCTTGGATTGTGCATGCCTGTGTGCACGTGTGTAAGTGTGTGCAGGTGTCTCTTTCCCAGAGAGCCACACGGTACATTCCCTTACTTCCTCCAAATAGGAATTCAAATAGTTCCTTCCCACCAAGGCCTTGCTTGGCCATCCTATCTAAAACTTTAAAAACCTTTTCCCCGATGCTTCCCACCCTCTCTCTGCTTTATTTTTCTCCTTAGCATACTTTGGCACCCAATACACTCTACATTTCCTTTGTTCATCTTGTTTATCACCTGTCCTTCCCGTCTAGAACATAAGATCCAGAAGGGCAGGGATCTTGCCAGTGGTATTCACTGACAAAAGTAGTGTAGGAGGCATGAAACTCATTTCGCTCCCATTATTCATTACCTTTCCCACTCCCAGTGAACGCTCTGCTGTTATTAACAACAGTAGATGTCAGGGATAAGAGCCTTCTTCAGCATACATCAGCTCTTGAGATATCAGCTAATCACTGTCGGGTTGATAGTTCCATGTTTTTGTCTGTGTTTCATCAGATGTGATGATACTGTTATTGGTTTTCTCTCCCGATAAGGAGCTCATACTGGGAGTACAGGCTATCCAGTGAACCAGCAATAGAAAGAACTACAAGTTCCAAGTTTCAAGAGTTGTCTAATTTCAGTCATATCGTATATTTATGTCACAGTTAACCCCAGTTAAGAGCATCCAAAAACAAAGAACTTTAGAGATTGTGCCTCTATTTATATTTGGGTTTCAAATCATGCCCTTTATTTAGCTGCTGCCTGTTGTCCTTTTAGAACATCAGAATCATCTGAAGAATTTTCTTCCTATATCCCAGTGGACTGTATCACACCCCTCCTGGGTCGTACACAATTCAGCTTCATTCCCCTTTGGGAGAACCCTGGGCCATTCCGTTCATTTAAATTTGAGTATGCCTTGCTCTTAATTTCTACTTCTGTCTTCAAATGTTTATATCTTATCTTTTGAAGTAGCTCTTCATCCTTGAGAGCAGGAGCTGTATCGTGTACAGTACTGTGTGGTGGTTAAATCACAGACTCCAAACTCCCGGGTTCGAATCCCTGCTTCCATTATGCACATGAAGTGCTTAGCCTATGATAAACACTGAAGAAATATTAAGTTGTATTTTTATATGTTGAATGATCACCTAATCATCCTCTAACAAATATTATTAAATACTAAGTTTGTATAGGCCAAATACATATATTATTTAACAGAAGACACACTTTTCTTTATATTACCTTGATAAATTATCTTTTCTGGAATCATAGCTTTTGATCCAGGAGTTAGTTTTGATAATGGGCTTGGCAGATGGGAATGGGGAAAGACAAGATCCGGACCTTTCTTTCTTCACACAAAGGTCAGTATAGGGTATCTTCCTGAAGCTGAGAATGTGCCTTGCTTGCCTGTGTCTATTATTCTTTTTAAATAACTTTTAGGGGTTTTTTCCTAATGATTACAAAATATAATATGAATTGAGAAAACTCTCAAGAACACACAAATTTTTTTTTCTAAATCACCAACAATCCATACTATCCAGATAATGATAGTAATAATACTAATAAATACTTTTTACTATTCATATACTATATAAATTTTTTAAGTAGCTAGAATTATACAGTACTTATTATCGTATACTATGTTTTTTGGGGGTGCCAGAGTGGCTCAGTAGGATAAGTGTCTGACTCTGGCTCAGGTCATGATCTCATGGTTCATGAGTTCAAGCCCCGCGTGGGACTCTGTCCTGAGAGCTCAGAGCCTGGAGTTTGCTTCAGATTCTGTGTCTCCCTCTCTCTTGGCCCCTCCCCTGCTTATACTCTGTCTGTCTGTCTCTCTCTCTCAAAAATAAACACTAAAAAGTATATGTTTTTTTTTCACATAATATCTCAAACATTTCTTATATCGATAAATATTCTTCTAAAACATTTGTCATAGCTAAATGATGAGCCTTCATGCGGCTATCACATACGTCCTTTAATAACCCCTCACTGGGGCGCCTGGGTGGCTCAGTCAGTTAAGCATCCGACTCTTGATTTCGGCTCAGATCATGATCTCACAGTTCGTGGGTTCTGCGCTGATAGCACAAAGCCTGCTTGGGATTTTCTCTCTCCCTCTCTCTTTGCCCCTCCCCCTCTCCCTCTCTCCCTCTCTCTCCCTCTCTCTCTCTCAAAAACAAATATACATTTTAAAAAATCTTTAAAAAAAATCCCTTACTGGTGCCAGCTATCTGCTACCACAAATGTCTGATTGGGGGTATTCCTCTGAAGATTATCTCAACCCTTTGTTATTACCTATGCTCCACGGAACTAGACCCCAGCCTGAGGACTACAGCCCCCACCCCAAACCACCCTCAGCTGGGTGAGCTTTTGTGGAACTAAGAAGCCACTATTAAATGAAATGGGCCTGAAAGGGCCCTTCAGCAGGGTGGGGCCAGTTCTTGGCCTCCATCCTGGACATCACGGCTAGTTTGACAAAGAAACGACTCTGGGGCAAGGCTGACCCACCAACAACTTGGTAACTGTCTCATCACCTGCTTCCGACCTGCTTCCTTCACTTCCTTTCCCCAAGCTGTTTACTTTTGGACATTCCGTTTTAATTTTCTTCTTAAATTATCGTTTACCCTATTTTGTGATCATTTATGCTTTTTTACATTAAAGCACATTAACTTCTACTTTTAATCCCATTTACCTTCCTTAAATTATTTTTCACCCCATTTTGTGATCATTTATGCCTTTCGACATTAAAGCACATAACTTCCACTTTTAATCCCATTTACCTTCACATTTTTAACTTTTCTCCTGTAGATTTAACCTTTATTCTAATTTAATACCTCTTTTCACTTTTACATCATAAAATGTTTTAGCTGCTGCTTTTTCTGTACTTCTTAATGCATTTTAATCTTTTAAAAATATTTTTCTGGGCGCCTGGGTGGCTGTCGGTTGAGCATCCGACTCTTGATTTCACCTCAGATCGTGATCTCAGGGTTTGTGAGATCGAGCCCCACCCACATCGGACTATGTGCTGACAGCACTGAGGCTGCTTTGGGAGTCTCTCTCTCTCTCTCCCTCCCTCGCTCTCTGCCCCTCCCCCACCCATGTGTGCATGTGCTCTCTCTCTCTCTCAAAATAAACATTTTAACAATAAATAAATAAATATTTTTTTCAAGAATTTTAATTTAAAATTAAGTATCAATTTTTTTTTCAAATTATCTGTTGCCTTCTATTTCTCATACCTTAAGTAACTTTGCTTATGTTTTTAGCCCTATTTATATTAGGCTAATTTTTCAGTTTTATAAACTGTCTTTATTTTAAACCTTGTTATACCCCTGATTTTTATGTTATATTTCATGTTTAGGGCTTTCTCTTTCCTTTTGTATCCTTTCAACAACATATTCTTTTAAGAGTCTTCGTTTATCTTAATCATCTCTTATGTTTTACTTATTTTGTGATCAGTTTTGGTAACAGTTCATTAGATGTTGGGCCTGGCCATTGCCCACACTGTCTCTGTAGTCCTGTTCAGCTGCCCTGCATGGCTTTTCCAGCCAGTTAAGGACAGTAGCCTGAGATTCAGGGTTAATTCTCCCCTGGGCTCAAGGCTTTACCCATGGCATATCTGATTAGCTGGACCCCATGACTGCTGTCACCCATGATCCAATAATGACAAAATGTGAGTTCTAAATCCCAGGTCTCTGATGAATAAGCACTGACTCTAAGACAAGCCAGGCCCACAGAGTGAAACAAACAAGCCAGAGTGTTCTTCCTCATTCAGGTCCAGTCTGGCCTAGGGAGGGTCCCATGGGTTGACCTTCCCAATGGCTACCCGGGAGAGAGAAAAGGCATAAGTGGACCCTGCAAAATTCACCTGTACCTATTTCACCCCTTGTTAAAGCCTACATCTCCATCTCTGGCAGACTTAAAAGACACTCCTCCTTCCTCATCACAAAAGCCCAACTTGACTGCATTGGTATTATCCCAAATAGGATTGTTCTGTGGGGTCAGCAGCAACCAGGGGAACAGCTCTCTGAACTCTACAGAGTCTATGTTGGGTAACTTAACCTGCTCCTGAATCACAAGAAATGATTCCAGAGCTACTAATAGTGATCAGCCAGCCATGAGCCTTGCTGGACTTGGGAAACTGAGGGCCCAATCAAAATCAGCAAAGATTCTAGTATCACAAATCCCTACAGTTACCTCCTTCCTAGCCTCAACCCCCAATGGTGAGTAGGGCTCCACATTGCCAGATCAGAGGTCACTCAGTCACCCATGTGCTCTGTGATGCCAGGCCCTAGGACAAGGAAGGGGCCTCGCAAAGTTCAATAAGATTGATGCCCAGTCCTCCAGAAGAGGAACAGGTAAAACCAGCTATGATTCAAGGCTCAGCGAATAAGTGTGCCAAGTAGCAGCAACAGGCCAGGGACTGGGGCAGAGGAATGACTCACACTGTAACTAGCTGAGGAGGGAGAATAGATAAGCCTTTCTGGAAAAGATGACTTTTAACATAAGCCTGCAAAAATGGGCAAAAGAGGACATGCTGAGGGTCCCATAGGGGCAAAAGCACACGAGTCTGGAAGCATACGGCCTGTCCGGGGGGGGGCGCAAGTGGTTGTGCCCCTGGAGGTACAACTGCCTCAGAGGAGAGTGACAACCACTGCCTCTGTGCTAGTCCCATCCAGGGGTCTCGGTGCCCAGCTGTGTGCAAGCTGCTCAGTTGCTGTTCTCTGAGGACGGTGAGGAGGGACGGCAGCATAGAGCATCAGTTTCCCCATCAGTGTCATCGGTGATACTGAGAGATGGTTTTGCTGTCGTTTTCCACACAGCAGTAGAGGAGCAAGTCACTTCCACTGTGCGACTGAGGTCAGGCCTGACATGGAGAACGGGAAGTCAGAGCACTGGTCCTTGGGGTCTCCTGAGCACGTGATTGTCTCCCCTCACCCTCCCTCCCCCCTTCCTTCTGCATTAGTCACTGGAATGCAGCCAGAAGTCTCAGCCACCATGTTACATCCAAAGGCCTCTCCTTCCACCTCATTCCTGCTGTCCCTAGCTCTTGGGAGAATAAAAATCTCCCCTTCCCGGGGCGCCTGGGTGGTTCAGTCGGTTAAGTGTCCGACTTCAGCTCAGGTCACAATCTCGCGGTCCGCGAGTTCGAGCCCCGCATCGGGCTCTGGGCTGATGGCTCAGAGCCTGGAGCCTGCTTCCGATTCTGTGCCTCCCTCTCTCTCTGACCCTCCCCCGTTCATGCTCTGTCTCTCTCTGTCTCAAAAATAAATAAACGTTAAAAAAAATTTTTTTTAATAAATAAATAAATAAATAAATAATAAAAAAATCTCACTTTCTCATTCATTCTCTTCATTTATGGGCAGAATTCAACTGGATAGATATCTTTTCTTTCTGTCTGTTCAGTTTCTATGCCCCCCTCTTTTGGCAAATGCTATTCTGTTTTTCTTTAGGAACCATTGCACAGTCTCAATGAACTCCATGATTCACTGGTAGACAGATGACCAGTTCAGGCCAATCAGATGCTCTTCTCCCAGACACCAGGTGGCTCACTCCCTTACTTCTTCCAGATCTATATTCAAGTATCATTCTTCAGAGAAGCTATAGTTCACCACATATCTAAACACGGCGCACCCCCACCTCCCCTGCCCCATTACTCTTTATCTACCTTGCCCTGCTGGGGTTTTCATTATGGCCAATACCACCATGTGGCATTACATTTGACCGCTTGCTTATTCTCTGTCTCTCCCACTGGAATGTTGGTTCCATGAGAACAAGAGCCGCTTTTTTCACTGATGCCTTATCTGCCTGAGCAGCGCTGACCTTAAGCACTAATGAATATTGTTGAACAAGAAGGGATGAAGGCATGGACTTCTAATCTTGAGTGAAGTAACAAAAGCAATTGAAGTGGATTTGTCCTTGCAACACTGCCTTGAAGAATCATCCATTGGTTCCTGTTCCCTAGACCCCTGGGGCTGCCCTGTCCTTGTGAGCCATCCCTACTCCCCTTCCCCAGAACATCCTTGGTTTGACAGAGCTGGCTCCTGTGGTTTACAGCCACAGAGCCTTGACACCTACCTCCAAAACACCTCCAAGCCTGACCCTTACTTCTGCCAGGCTCTCCGAGGTCACCACCCTCCCTAGCTGGGTTCCACCAGTTCTCAGAGCTTCATTGCAACTGGCCTGGATGTGCTGCGCCCTCATTTGAACTTGGTTCTCATTAATCAGCCTCTGCTCTCTGTTGCTGTCCACTTCCCACTTTTCACCGCTCACTGTCCACCACTTCTCCACATTCCCTCTGGCACAGGACCCACTTTCTCAGCTGCCCTCCATGGCTAGTAAATGCTGCCAAGAACCGATGATGACAGGGGTTTGGGTTACAAGCATAATTTAGGCTCAGTCCCAGGAGCTGGGATTTACCCAGAATGGTCCCACAGCAAAATGTATTGCACGCATGCCTATTAAACCCGGTCTGGGACATAGTGATAGGAGGTCACCCTTTTTTTTTTTTTTTTTAATTTTTTTTTTCAACGTTTATTTATTTTGGGGACAGAGAGAGACAGAGCATGAACGGGGGAGGGGCAGAGAGAGAGGGAGACACAGAATCGGAAACAGGCTCCAGGCTCTGAGCCATCAGCCCAGAGCCTGACGCGGGGCTCGAACTCACGGACCGCGAGATCGTGACCTGGCTGAAGTCGGACGCTTAACCGACTGCGCCACCCAGGCGCCCCAGGAGGTCACCCTTTTGAATACGTTTGGTGGCATAGCTGTTGCAGACAGGAAGACGACGTGAGAAGCGATCCACACTTCACTGTTGTATCACAGCAATGACACCAACTCGCATTTGACTTGCACAATGTCTTGAAAACTAGCCAAGGTACTTCACAGCACCAGTGCACCATGTTTAAAGAAAATATTCCCTTGCTCGCTCCTTCCAATCACAAGCACAGGCAGATAAGAGACCTCTGATCTCAGTTATATGCAGCAGCAATTTGTCTTGTCTTAAGTGATTCAGTTATTGTGACACAGGCCTGACAGTAAAAGAACAGCTGCCACAGCAGTCAGGGAATAGTCTATCACTTTGCTAAAACATCCAGAGAGCATCTTAGGTCACAAATGAGAAGGGAAAAGGGTTAGGCAGATTCAGAGTGTTTTTTCCTCGCTACCATAGCAAGCAAGGGTTGGTTTAAGTTCACTATGTTCCTTTAGAAATATTTTCAAAGTCGTTCATTTCTAAAATGGAACATGCTTAATTTTTTTTTTTAATTTTAATTAAAGGGGTGCCTAGGTGGCTCGGTCGGTTAAGCATCTGGCTTCAGCTTAGGTCATGATCTTGCAGTTCATGGTTCCAGCCCTGCATCAGGCTCTGTGCTGACAGCTCAGAGCCTGGAGCCTGCTTTGGATTCCGTGTCTCCTTCTCTCTCTGCTCCTCCCTTGCTCTGTCTCTCTCTCTCTCTCTCTCTCTCTCTCTCAAAAATAAACATTAAAAAATTTTTTTAAGGGAACACCCAAGTGCATATAGAAGGAGCCATTTACACTTAATTAACATCTGGGGCATGGTGGGTGTTTAATGTGCTATAGCTTTAAAACATCAAATTGGGCACCTATGAGTGACCACTATCTATAAACTCAGTCCAGTCCTTAGGAGGGACCATGAGGACAGCTACTATGAAAGCATAAAAAAAAGTTATGTTGGGGTGCCTGAGTGGCTCATTTGGTTAGTATCCGACTTCAGCTCAAATCATGATCTCACTGTTCCCGAGTTCAAGCCCTGTGTCGGGCTCTGTGCTGATAGCTCAGAGCCTGGGGCCTGTTTTAAATTCTGTGTCTCCCTCTCTCTCGCTGCCCCTCCTCTGCTCATGCTCTGACTCTCTCTTTCAAAAATAAATAAAACATTACAAATTGTTTTAATCATGTCAATTTTTTAAAATTATATTTTGAGGCAAAAAGAGTTTTATTAAGAGTTAAAAATGGATTCCTTTAGAACACAAACTGAAAACGCATAACAGGATAATCAAAATACTAAATGAACCCATGAGAAACTAATCTGACTAGTTATCAAAGCAATAGAAGTTGCAAACAATGAGATAACACTCTACTAAAATAAACGAAAAAGACGGAAAGTGCTCAGTGCAGATACAAGTCAGTGAATTCATTATTCCCATCCATTGCTGGCACAGAGTTACAACTAGAATGAGCTTTGGACAGCAATTCACCATATCTATCATGACGACATTTATCATTGTGTTTTGTAGATAGAAAAATAGAAACAGTAAAAATAGTAACTAACTACATTTTGATTCATAATGCAGCTATTGACTTTAATGTTGACAGAGTTTTTATACCTTAAGGACATACTTATTTTTTTTTTTTTTTTTAACATCTATTTATTTTTGAGACAGAGAGAGACAGAGCATGAATGGGGGAGTGTCAGAGAGAGAGAGGGAGACACAGAACCTGAAACAGGCTCCAGGCTCTGAGCTGTCAGCACAGAGCCTGGCGCGGGGCTCGAACTCACGGACCGCGAGATCATGACCTGAGCCGAAGTCGGAGGCTTAACCGACTGAGCCACCCAGGCGCCCCTAGACTTATTTTTAAAGTGTAAGTGAATATGAAGAACACAAAATTTTGTTAACCATGTGATCATAATTATGTAAAAAAAAATACATTTAAAAAAATTTTTTAATGTTTATTTAATTTTGAGAGAGACAGAGAGACAGAGCATGAGCAGGGCAGGTACAGAGAGAGTGGGAGACAGAATCTGAAGCAGGCTCCAGACTCTGAGCTATCAGCACAGAGCCCGACGGGGCAAGATTCGAACCCACGAACCATGAGATCATGACCTGAGCTGAAGTCGGATGTTTAACCAACTGAGTCTCCCAGAAGCCCCCCAAAAAACATACATTTTAAGACAAGACTGTCTACAGAAAAGCTACTAGAACCAATAAGTGGATTTAACAAGGTTGCATGATACAAGATTAATATTTTAAAAATCAATTAAATTTCTATGTACAAGTAACAGTCAGAAATAAATACCATTTATAAAAGAATCACAAAATAAAATACTTAGAAATAAACCTGACAAAATATAAGAAACACCTATACACTTAAAATTGTAAAACACTGCCAAAAAAATTAAAGACGATCTAAATAAATGGAGAGATATGCCCTGTTTCTGGGTGAAAAAAAACAATATTGCTAAGATATCAAGTTTCCCAAAAAGAATCAATAAATTCAATCCAATTCCACTCAAAATCCCTGCAGGCTTTTTTGTAGAATTGACAAACTGATTCTAAAAGTCAAAGAACATATGGAAATGCAAAAGACATAGATCAGCCAAAACAATTTTGCAAAAGAGCAAAGTTAGAAAACTAAAACTATCTGATTTCAAGACTTATAAAGATGCTGTAATCAACACAATGTAGTACTGGTTTAAAGGAATGGGGCGCCTGGGTGGCGCAGTCGGTTAAGCGTCCGACTTCAGCCAGGTCACGATCTCGCGGTCCGTGAGTTCGAGCCCCGCATCAGGCTCTGGGCTGATGGCTCGGAGCCTGGAGCCTGGAGCCTGTTTCCGATTCTGTGTCTCCCTCTCTCTCTGCCCCTCCCCCGTTCATGCTCTGTCTCTCTCTGTCCCAAAAATAAAATAAACGTTGAAAAAAAAAATAATAATAAAGGTGGACACATAGGGGCACCTGGGTGGCTCAGTTGGTTAAGCGTCCAACTTCAGCTCAGGTCATGATCTCATGGTTCATGAGTTTGAGCCATGCATCGGGCTCTATGCTGACAGCCCAGAGCCTGGAGCCTGCATCAGATTCTGTGTCTCCTTCTCTCTCTTTCTCTCTCTCTCTCTCTCTCTCTCTGCCCCTCCCCCACTCGTGCTCTGTCTCTCTCTCTCTCTCAAGAAAAAAAGGTAAAAAAATAATAATAATAAAGGTAGACAAGTAGATCTGTGGAATAAAAAAGAAAGTCAATAAATAAATAAATAAATAAATAAATATTAAAAAGAAAGTCCAAAAATTAATAAATTAAAAATAAAAAAGAAAGCCCTCAGTGGAATAAAAAAGACCAAAATTAATTAATTAACTAATTAATTTAATAAATAAAAATTAAAAAGAAAGTCCAGAAACAGACCCACACATGTGTAAGAACAAGTGACTTTTGACAAAAGTATAAAGATAATTCAATGAAAAAAGGAGTTTTTTCAATAAATGGTGAAATCCATTAGATATCCATATATCCATGTAAAACCTAAAACTATGAACCTAGGAGAAAACAATCAAGTAAACTATTTTCCAACAGATACTTTACCCAAGAAGATATATGGATGGCAAATGAGCACATGAGAGATGGTTAGCATCATTAGTCATTTGGGAAGTGCAAATTAAAACCACAATAAGATATCACCAAACCTGCTGTGCAAATGGTTAAAATTAACAAGACACATTATACCGGTTATTGCTGAGGATGTGACACAACTAGAACTTTTCGACACTGCTAATGTGGAATATAATATGTTACAGCCACTCTGGAAAACAATTTGATAGTGTCTGAAGGAGTTAAACATATGTCTATCATACAATTCAGCCATTTCACTTCCAGGTATTTTCACAAGAGAAATGAAAGTATATGTCCATATGAAGGGTTATGTACAAAGGGGCGCCTGGATGGCTCAATTGGTTGAATGCTGGACTCTTGATGTCGTTTCAGATCACGATCTCACGGTTCATGAGATCGAGCCCTGCATTGGGCCCTCTATGCTGAGAGGGCCAAGCCTGCTTGGGATTTTTTCTCTCCCTCTCTCAAAATAAATAAATAAACATTAAACAAAATTTAAAGGTTTATGTGCAAATATTCCTGGCAGCTTTATCTGCAGTAGCAAAAAAACTGGAAACAACCAAAATGTCCATCAAGAGATAAACGCATGAACAAATTGTGGTGTAGTCATACAATAGAATACTATTTAGCGTTACAAAGAAATGAACTACTGATACATGCTAAAACATGATAAACCTCAAAACAATTATGCTCAGTGAGAGAAAGCAGACATAAAAGAGTATATACTGTATGGTTCAATTTATAAAATTCTAAAAAATGCAAACTGATCTAAAGTAATAAAAAAACAGTCCATGGTGACCTGGGGGGTGGGAGGGGACCAGGCAGAAGGGAGCGATTACAAAGAGGCTCAAGGAAGATTTGGCGATGTTGGATATGTTCAGTTTTGATTGCGATGATGATTTCATGGTGGGGTGGGTGTCAGACCTTATCAAATCATATACTTTTATTATATGCAGTTTGTTTTATGTTAATTTTACCTCAGAATAAGGGTACAACTGTTCTAAAAGTGAGTTCTGGTGATGGTTGCATAATTCTATAAATTTACTAAAAGTCAGTGAATCATACACTTCAAATGGGTTAAATTTATGGTATGTGAATTATACAACAAGAAGCCATAAGAAAGACTAGAATTGAACATATCCTCTATCGAAAGTTGTTAGCTTGGGGTAGTGAAATTACAATGGGTTTTTTGGTGTTTTCTTTGTAACTCTCCATATTTTCAGGTTTTTCAGACAGAGTTTAATAAGCAAAAAAAAAAAAAAAAAAATTAACATACCTTTCGGAATTAGTACTTTTATCTCTTTCAGCTACTAATGCTCAGCCATCAAATATATCATCTTTGTGCAAACTTATGACGAATATAGATTTTTTAACTTGAAGTAAGTCTTTACAGGTTAATAAACTTGTTTTATTTGTTCTTGTATCTATGCACCTCCCAGAGGCACCAAACACATAGTGAGCTCTCAGCAAACATCCAGCAAGCAAATACACAGAACTTATAAAGTAATACTTCAATTTTTCTTAAGATTGATCTGCCCAATACGTCATGATGACTCCTCCCAGACTAAATTATAATAAATTAGGGGTTGACAAAAGACTCACTAAATTCAGTAAAATTTTATTGGATCACAGCGACGTGCATTTATTGACATATTTGTGTGACTACTTTTATCACAGCAGCAGAGTTAAGAGTAGTTGCTATAAAGACAGTATGGTCCTTAGACTAAAATATTTACCACAACAAGCCCTTTAGGTGAGAACAAGTCTGCCGACCCTTGTGATAAATAATGACCCTTGTAATAAATAATTACTGCATATTTACTCTGTTTCAAGTATCAGCTGAATGTTGGCTTATTCACTATGTCTTTTAATTTTTATCGCTTAGGTTGTTATAATTATATAAGCTATGGATATAACTCACAGAGGTATGGGTGGGTTTTTGTTTAAATGAATATCTGGAAAAGCCACTTCTCAATAAATGTTTTATTTTTAACAAGTTATCTATGTAGATTAAAAATTATAAATGTAAAAGTAAGGATTATTTGTATAAAAATTCACTCTTAAAGTCAATTTTTCTGGAGTTGGCAATTTCTCAAAGATTCCATTGATAAGAGTACATCCCCAAGTAATATTTTAGTAGAAGTATAATTCACTGAGAAGTAAAATGATATCATAACTATTGTTTATTGACAATCTTTCATAAACTACACCAGGTACTTTATATCTTTTGTAAATCTTTTTTGCTTTCTGGAAAAAGAATATTGTCATTCCCAATTTACAGATGAGAAAGCTGTGTCCCTAAGAAGTTAAGGAGATCAGCAATTAGTAAGTGATAGAACCAAAATTAGAACTTGGGTCTAAGACCAAAGCCTATCCTTTTTCCATTTATGGACACAAGTCTCTAAAATATTTTTTGTAAAGGCAGTAAAAGTTTAATTGTAAGAAGTATATAGGTCTCTACTACTGAAGAAATTAATCCCTTAAGAGCTGAAAATCTCAAAATATTTTTGGAATTGTTAGTAGCAGCAGCCTTAAAAGCATTCTAAATGAAAGAGAAGCTCACTATTTATATTTCCATCTCTAGTCTCATCACTAATTGACTGCCATACGGATGGCAGAGAAATGTACATTAAAAGAAAAATACATTCAAAATATGTTGTATGACATTTACTTCAATAATTACAGTGAAGACCCAGAAGAGGGTACCAGCTGTGAAGAGCAGATTACATTTGTCTCCTGGGAAGGGTAAGTCACTGCCAGGAAGTACTTTCCAGGTAAACAGGCACAGGTATGACACCACTCTAGTTTGCTTTCCAGGCACTCCAAGAAGCATGATTCCCATAGGAAAGATCCAAGTCTAAAGTAACACTTAGGCACACGTGAAATAATGTCTTGTGCAAATGTTCCCACAGTCCATGGCATCATCATGGTCATCTATTGGATTTTACAGGTATTCGAGTGATATAAATGTTTTAGGGCACCTTTAATACTATCCCCCTATTTCCCCATCAATACACAGGCATTAGTTCTGGTACAGGAAGACTGTTCCACTAGGGCTCATTGCAAAGCTTATTCGTGTATTTCAGGAAGTGTTAACGGTCAAAGTCTACAGTCACTGACAGCAGAACAATTCCTAAAAGATAAAACTGGGCATTTATTACATGGATGATACTGCACTAAGTGCCTTTATATGTATCTCTCAGTATTAACAGCAACTTCATCAGGCAGGCACTATTATTTTCCTAATTTAGGGCATTTTCCTTTGTAATAACCTCAGTGATGAAAGAATACAATCAAGTCATCTGAATAAAAAATAATCCCCAATTCTTTGTTATCTAACAATAACAAAGACAACTTATAAACACAAGCAGCTTTACAGGGTTAATGCTGAAACATTCTATGTTTCTTCTATCACACATTTAGAGTAGTAGACTAAATTCTCATTTGGAAAATTAATCTATGGTCTACTTTTATATGAAAGAAATATGGCAAATAACCGACCTAATATCAAGCATTTCGTTTTAAAATACAAAGTAATTACTTAGGGGTGCCTGGGTGGCTCCATTGGTTGAGCGTCCAACTCCTGATTTCAGCTCAGGTCATGACCTTGCAGTCGTGGGTTTGAGTCCCACATCAAGCTCTGCACTGACAGTGTGGAGCCTGCTTGGGATTCTTTTTCCCTCTCTCTTGCTCCTCCCCCGCTGACTCTCTCTCTCTCAAAATAATAAAAGAAAAGAAAAGAAAAGAAAAGAAAAGAAAAGAAAAGAAAAGAAAAGAAAAAGTGATGCCCAGTGTCCTGAGGGGAATTATGATTCAACTCCATATCTGAATGTTTCATAAGTACACTGGCTTCAGCATTAGATGTCTGTGTAGTTCTCAATCAGGGACTGACACAATACTTAATCCTGCTAGACACACTTCCTCATCTATAAATAGGGGACCATAATTTATCTACTTCTGAGAGTTATTGAGGGGATAAATGAGATAATGCACATAAAACCCTTAACACTTACTAAGTGCTCAGTCAATGTCAGCTATAACAATTATCATTATTACTCCTATTATTATATCTAACTTCACTGTTAAAATCATGATTCGGAGACAATATAAGATTTTAAAGTATCTTCAGAGCCATGTGGTGATGTTCTACTCAGTATTATTTTAGTGTTATGTGTATTTTATTGTTTCCAAAGTCTTCCCATATCTTGTGATCAGATAATCAGAATATTCCGTTACTCAAAATACCTTATTCCCTAATCATTAATCAATCAGTTATTTTAACTAAGTACCTATGGTACCTAAAAAGTTTATGGGGAACTCTTTCTTGAGAAACAAAACAAGAAAAAACAATTGACAACATAAGACATCTCTGTAAGTGCTAAATTGTGATTCCGTAAGAGCTCTGAGAAAAGGAGAGAAATGGAAGAAGAAAACTAATACTTTTAAGTGGTTTCTCTGTGCTTTTTAAACACAATAGCTAATTCTCCCAACAAAATACCTGAAAGATAAATTAGTTCCCACTTTACAAAAGGACTCTGACCTTTAAAATGTTAAGGAATATACCTAAGTCATAAAACCAGTAAAGAGAAGATTCAAGGCCAAGTCTTTCTGACTCCAGTCCAAACACTTACACTACAGCACATGGCCTCCCATGTGATTTAAATGGGCCACAAATTAAATCTCACTCTACACCCAACAAATGTCAAAATGAAAAAAAAAAAAAAAAATCAAACCATCATTGGTGTTCTCCCAGAAGAAAGATATGAATTTATACATCAGCCAAATAATACCTAAGAAACCTCAGTAGTAAGTCTTAAGCTTTAAAATGAAAACCCTGGGGCACCTGGGTGGCCCAGTCAGTTGAGCATACAACTTCGGCTCAGGTCATGATCTCAAGATTCACGGGTTCAAGCTCCACGTTGGGCTTTGCTCTGACAGCACAGAGACTGCTTTGAATTCTGCCCCCCGTTCATGCTTGCTCTCTCTTTCCAAAATAAATAAACATTAAAAATTTTTAAAAATAAAAAACAAAATGAAATGAAATGAAAATCCTGAATTGTCATTGGAGCTATTATGATTTTCAGAGCAAAGTTACCTTCGAGGTGTTTTCATGAATTTACTATGTTAAATTTTCAAATTTACTCACACACTTTATCAAGTTCTCAAGGACATTTCTAGTAATCTCATCACTTATAGAGCATTAATTCTGAGACCTGACTAGAGATAATATAGCTATTATGCAATATTTAATAGTTCAAAATGAGAAGTTAATATACTTCTAAAAATACCAAAGAAACTAGTATATAAAAATGTCAACTGTGATCCTCAAAAATTGCTTTGAGTTCTAATTCTCTCATACTCTTTTTTAAGGCTTCTTCATTTTTTATCAGGGATGGCCTGAATAAATAACATCATTTGATATGTGGCAACTCTTTTTTATATTTTAGCCCATTCTCAATGATTTCACTATCTTTTAAACCCCATGACCCATCCAATCTGTCAATTTTCAACTATTTTCAGGAAGTTTCACCAATAGGCAAACATGGCGAAGGAAAAACCAGATGCTTCCTAAAAGCATTTTTAAAAATAAGACTTCTAAGCTGTGCCTGGCTAGTTTCAGTGCTTAAAGTACAACATTTAATTAATATGATATACCAAGTTTTCATAAGTGTTGTGCATCTTTACAGCTTAGCTAATGGAGTTTTGGTAATGCTATTAATTAGCAAGAAAATTTAGAGACAATCAATTATTGATTCCCCTCAAGACAGTAAACTCTTCATTATTTAACACACACACACACACACACACACACACACACACACACATGCACACACACACACAAAACAAAACAAAACAAAGAAATGGAGAGCTAAAGCACATATCTGGTAATCTGGAATCCCTCAGAAAATCATCTTACCTAGAAGTATCTAGATAATTGAGGGAAAATGATGTTTATGTCAAATATTTGAGGAAAGATTTGACCTAAAAATACTTTAGGGGTACCTGCCTGGCTCCGTCGGTTGAGCATCCAACTCCTGATTTCAGCTCAGGTCATGATCTCACAGTCATGAGATCGAGCCCACTTTGGGCTCCATGCTGGGCTTGGAGCCTGCCTAAGATTCTCATTCCCCCCCTCCCCCCTCCCCCCCTCTCAAAAAAGGAATACTTTGATTACTCAAAGAGCCTACAAGAAATTAAATAAAAGGCTTGACAACCTCAAGTAAATGACAACTCAGTCCAAGAAAATAGTGAATAGATAAGAATACATTTCTTTGACTATTTATGATTTGGGAAGTAAGAGTAAACATTCATTGAAAATGTTAATAGACTGGGGGCATCTGGCCGGCTCTGTCAGTAGAGCATGCGATTCTTGATCTCAGGGTAGTGAGTTCAAGCCCCACATCAAGTATAGAGTTAAAAAAAAAAAAAAAGTTACTAGATTGCATTTGCAAAGCTGCCTCTATGGTGGGAGGCACAGGAACTCCTTCACGACCCAGGACTGAGCAGTGCTCCACCACGAATATGTCCTCATCTCTTCCCCACTAACATGGCTGACTCCCATACCAACACCAGAAGAATGAACCTTACATCATTCAAAAAGAACCTTACATCATTTCAATTCATGGCATCTAGCACTAAACACATGAACTTCTTCTTATGAAGAGTAACATTATTCTAATTTCTGATACAATCCGATAAATCAAATTTCAAACCTACACATGCCCTAAATTGACATATCATTTCCCTCACTGCAAAGCTGTGATGGTTAATCTGATGTGTCCATTTAACTAGGCTAAGGGATGCCCAGAGAGCTGGTAAAACATTATTTCTGGGTGTGTCTGTGAGCGTGTTTTCATGACATTAGCAGGATATTGAGTCAGGAGACTGAGTAAAAGGTCCACCCTCACCAATGTTAGTGGGCATCATCCAACAAATACTATGAAAAGGTGGAGGAAGGAAAAATTATCTCTCTCCTTAAGCTTGTATGTCCATCTTTCCCTGCCTATACACATCAGAGCTCCTGGTTCTCTTTTTGAACTTCAGGACTTACACCAGCAGCCCTCAGTGTGTCAGGCCCTAGCACTTGAACTGAATTACATCACTAGTTTGCCTGGCTTCTAGGTCACAGACAGCAAGCTGTGGGACTTCTCAGTCTCCATAACCATGTGGGCTAATTTCTATAATAAATCTATCTACCTACTTTATCTATCTATCTATCTATCTATCTATCTATCTATCATCATCACCTATCTCCTATTGGTTCTGTTTCTCTGAAGAGCCCTAACACAGACTTGCTTCAAATATTGAATGTTTTCTTTATGTCTCATGATTATTGTATTGAGTCATAGCCAGTCACTGACCTGAAAGAGGCCATTAACTTCACAGACAGTCTTAGTCACCAGCATGTGCACCTGTTTATGTACCACCATAATTAATAAAGAATGTCCACGTTGGAGAATAACATGAATTTGGGCCCACAATCCCTCAGCCAACCCTTGAGGCTGGATGTGATGTGAAATCAAGAATTTTTCACATTTTACAAAAATAAAAAGGTGAGTGACACTGTCTATTATGCAACTCCCCCCACCCACCCATGGAGTCTGGAAAGGTGCTCCAAGATCAAGACACATTAATATTTTGGCAACCAAATGAATGAATATTCACACTAAGTACGATTTAAAAACTAGCCTCCTATCAGATCAGGCCTGGGTCTGCCATGAAACGGGATGCAAAACTAACTTTTGGATTTCAAAACTTTTAATAGAATGAAGAAGTAGTAGGAGAGGAGGAGTAGCAGTAGGAAATGTTCGCAATTGCTGTTATGAGAACAGGCGTGTAAGGGGCGCCTGACTGGCTCAATCATCAGAGTGTGCGACTCTTGATATCGGGGTTGTGAGTTCAAGTCCCACGTTGGGGGTAGAGGTTGCTTTAAAAATAAAGTCTTAAGGAGTGCTTGGGTGGCTCAGTCAGTTAAGTGTCTGACTTCGGCTCAGGTCATGATCTCGGGTTTGTGAGTTCAAGCCCCGCATCAGGCTCTGTGCTGACAGCTCAGAGCTTGGAGCCTGCTTCAGATTCTGTGTCTCCCTCTCTCTCCATCCCTCCGCGACTAGTGCTCTGTCTCTCAAAAATAAATAAATGTAAAAAAAATAATAAAAAATAAAATACAAATCTTAAGATGGGGTGCCTGGGTGGCTCAGTCAGTTAAGTGTCTGACTTTGGCTCAGGTCATGATCTCGGGGTTTGTGAGTTTGAGCCCCGCGTGGGGCTCTGTGCTGGCAGCTCAGAGCCCGGACCCTGTTTCAGAATCTGTGTCTTCAGATTCTACTCCTCCCCCGCTTGCACTCTCGCTCTCTAGCTCTCTCTCTCTCTCTCAAAAATAAACATTAAAAAAATAATAATAAATAAAATAAAATAAAATCTTAAGAAAAATAAAACAGCTTATGAGAACAGATGTCAGGCTCCAGCTATGCATCCTTTCATCTAATCTCCTCCAACAACTTCTATTATCAAGAGAGTATTTTACTCAAACTGATTAAAAACCACCCTCCTAAATCCTGGATTAAACCTAACATTGTTATAGCCTTTTATTTGATTGGTCTTTTCTCTTTGAACATTACTTCGACCTCTCTTTGATTATAAGATTTTAATATCATTAGAGGCCTACATAGCAAGTCCAGAGGTAGATTTTTTTTTTTAATCACATAATTTCAAGTTATTTCAGTGCATTCAGACAGCCACAGGTTCAACCCTTAGGTTATTCACCAGTTCTGCTCCTCTGACCAAAATTATATAGTAACAGTGATCCCTCGAAGGCAGCTTTCCTTCCTTCAGTGAATTTCTGTATGTTCGTCTCATAATTCTGAAATTTGTGTTTATTCTGACCACCATTACAAGGAAAAACTTGATTAAAAAAAATAGGGGTGCCTGGTTGATTCAGTCAGTTAAGCATCTGACTCTTGATTTTGGTTCAGGTCTTGATCCCAGGGTTGTGGGATCGAGCCCTACATTGGGCTCTGTGCTGAGTGTGGAGCCTGCTTGGGATTCTCTCTCTCCCTCTGCCCCTCTCCCTCCCACCTCTCTTTCTCTCCCTCTCTCTGAAAAATAAACAAATAAATATTTTTTTAATTTTTAAATAAATAAACAAATAATAAAAAAGCTATGAAAGGGCTCAAAATGTTCATATTAAATTGGACCATAAGTTGCTGAGCCTAAAACTAACATACAGAAACCTGTGCAAATCTCATTACCTGTCCCTCAGCCATGGTCACCTAAGCTGCTTAAGTGATCTAGTCTTCCTCACTGTTTACTCCACGTTTACCCTAGTAATTTGGATTAGTTCTCATCCAAACCCTGCCAGCTCAGCTTGAGAATTGCCAGCCTACATTATATCTTGTGGGATTGTCATAAACATGAGACTCCAAGAGTCACAAACCTTATAATATCTGAGACCAGAGTGATGGTGATAATAATCCTTTATACCTCTGGCGAACAGTTCACTCTAATAACCCTGGTATAAACTGATTACACATGTAATTATCATTTTTAGTATTCATTGAGCTCAAACAATGAATCAGATACTGTAACAATGTGATGTATGATCATTTTACTCTTTAAATAAGATGCTTCCCTACCATGCTTATTAATTACAGAACAAGAAAAGCATCCCAACTAAAATCATGGTCTTGGTATAATTTAAAATTATCTTCTCAAAAATATGAAAGACTTTGCTGTAGCAAGTGTCTTAGTTTGAGCTCCCCTAGAAGGAGTGCAAGTAGTTTAGTATGATTCTGGAATACACACATACTGAGTTTAGAGGTAGCATACCGGGTGCTGACTCAACTGAGTACTATCTGCTTCGGAAATATCCTCAAACATATATATTTATCTGCACACATATAATAATCTATTTTCAGTTGTGTGTGTGTGTGTGTGTCCATCCCCCAAGAAATGTGTTTTGCTGTCAAGCAGTAGTAATTGTTATGGGACACACACTGCCTCTTGGCCAATGGGCCTTAAGCACCATATAGTACAATCACCCTCAACCAGTATCCGGAGGGAATATGTCAGCACAGTTGTTGGCTTCCCTTTTGTCCATTTATTTTCCATTCTGTCAACAATTTTGACTCATACTGTCCAAAAAAAATGTATGCAGGAAATAGTGCTGGACATGTGACCAAAAAAAAAAAAAAAAAATCTAGAAGGAGAATCAGCCTGGATATTGAAAGGCAAGTAAGTTTTATGTCTCTTGAGGGTCATCAAGGAAATAGTCAAGGACGGCAAGAGTGCAGATCAGCAGGCAAGTGGGATTGGTGAAGGATGCCCTTTGATATTCTGAGGGTGTCACAAACATAACTGCAGTTGAGGAAGACTAGTCCGTGACTAGGAGACTGAGAACTGGAGAGAACGAAGGCGAGAGGCAGTGACGACTTCAGGGGATTTGAAGGAAACAGAGAGCCTTTGCCAAAACTGCCATTTACACAACAGTGTGTTTCCTTCAAATGTTATTAACATCATTTTTAAAAAGGATGGGGAGGGGCGCCTGGGTGGCGCAGTCAGTTAAGCGTCCGACTTCAGCCAGGTCACGATCTCGCGGTCCGGGAGTTCGAGCCCCACGTCAGGCTCTGGGCTGATGGCTCGGAGCCTGGAGCCTGTTTCCGATTCTGTGTCTCCCTCTCTCTCTGCCCCTCCCCCGTTCATGCTCTGTCTCTCTCTGTCCCAAAAATGAAATAAAAACCGTTGAAAAAAAAAAAATTTTTTTTTAAATAAAAAAATAAAAAGGATGGGGAGCCTGGGTGGCTTAGTTGGTTAAGAGTCTGACTCTGATTTCGGCTCAGGTCATGATTTCACAGTTCATGAGTTTGAGCCCTGGGTCGGGCTCTTCGATGACAGCACAGAGCCTGCTTGGGATTCTCTTTCTCCCTCCCTCTCTGCCCCTTTCTCTCTCCCTCTCTCCCTCTTCCCCCCCCCCCAAAATGAATAAATAAACTTAAAAAACTATTAAAAAAAAAAAAAAGGAAAGGAAAAAGAGCAAAGGACTGGATCTCCCCGTTCTGGAGGCCATCAGATGGTCCACAGCTGAGGCTCCCTGTACCTGCGCCTCAATTCCCACTCCCCAGAGATCCTCCAATCACACCGACTTGCTCTTTCATGCCTTCTCACTGGGCCTCCATCACCACCACCCCCGGGAAGTTTGAGGTTGTTTGGGTGTTTGGGGGTAAGTTAGAAAGAAGCAGAAACTGGAGGCAAGGACAAGCACCTCGCCAGCCGGCATTACCACTCTACAGAAAGGGAGAAGTGGAATTTCAGAATCCCACAAAGCCAGGACAGCAGCAGTCACAGTAAAGTAAGTAGGTGCTATAAATCCGATACGTGGACGTACTAAGTTAGGGGGTGTGTTAGCTCAGGCTGCCATAACAGAATACCACAGACCGGGCAGCTTGAACAACACAGATGTATTTTCTCATAGTTCTGGAGACTAGAAGTCCGAGATCAAGGTGCCAGCAGGTCTGGATTCTGATAAGACCTCTCTCTCTGGCTTCTCCCTGTGTCTCCACGTGGCCTTTACTCTATGCACACATGGGGAGAGAGAGAGAGAGCTCTGCTCTCACTTCCTTTTATAAACTCACCAATCCTATTGGATTAGGGCTTCACCTTTTGACCTCACTTAACTTTAATTACCTTTGTTAAGGGCCTGTCTCCAAACATAATCACATTGGGGGTTAGAGCTTCAACATGACATTGGGGGGGGGGGGGATACAGTTTAGTTCATAATAGAAAGTGGGGTGTTTAAAAAATCATTATATTGTTAAATTATAGTCATTAAAAAATTGTGCTCTGTTCATTAGAAGAAAAATAAAAATTCATGATAAATAGTCAGTATGTTGAAAATACCTAAGATGGGGCGCCTGGGTGGCTCAGTCAGTTAAGTGTTCAACTTCCACTCAGGTCATGATCTCATGGTTTGTGAGTTCAAGCCCCTTATTGGGCTCTGTGCTGACAGCTCAGAGCCTGGAGCCTGCTTTGGATTCTGTGTCTCCCTCTCTCTCTGCCCCTCCCCTGCTCATGCTCTATCACTCTCTCTCCCTCCCTCTCTCTCTCTGTCAAAAAAGAAACATTAAAAACATTTTTTTTTTAAAATAACTCAGATACAATCTCCCCCTCCTTTGAAATCTGCAGTGCTATTCTGTGGTTTTTTCATTTTACACAAATTCAGTATTCACTGTGAGCCAGACACCGTGTTAGGCATTTCGGATCGAGCAGATGACTGAAAAATAAGAACTCCTCTCCAGGATCTCATGGTTCAGTGGGAGAGCATCCAGGGCATAAACAACAGGAGTATTTGCTCCCTGTCCCTGAGATTTCACTAACTAGACTTTATTTCACTTTTATTTTTAAGCTTATTTTTTTGAGAGAGAGAGAGCACGTGCAAGGGGGGGGGGTGCAAAGAGAGAGGAGGGAGGAAGGGAAAAAGAGAGAGACAGAGAGAGAATCCTAAGCAGGCTCTGCACTGTCAGCACAGAGCCTGATACAGGACTCAAACCCACAAACTGGGAGATCATGACCTGAGCCGAAATCAAGAGTCAGAAGCTTAATCAACTGAGCCACCCAGGCACTCCTCATTTTTAAAAATCCTACACTCAGCACTTTAATGGTTTTCTCTAATAACTGAATTATAAAAGGCTTGCTTGGGAGATAATCAAGCAAATACTGACCTGACCATTAAAGGAAGCTCAGACTCTCAGGATAAAGAGCATTTTAATAGTAAAAATCTAAAATAATGAAGAAAATATCCGAATTGAAATTCTGTCTTTCCTTTAAAAAAAAAAGGAACTTTTTATTCCAGCATCTATTTTTATCAAATATTAAAGATATATGAATTCATCAATCAATATCCCATGTATTACCCATTTTCTGCAGAGCACTGGGTGTTGGGAAATGCAGGCGCCCTCAGAAACATTTCAGTTTAGTTGGAGACAGGAGATAAGCACATGAAATGATAAAACACACAGAGATTAATACTATTTCAATACGAGAAAATCACAAGCCAGTGTGTGATTAACTGACAAATGGACAGAGCAGTGCTACTGCCACTTACAAAGGCAAAAATGTAAACACTTTGGACAAGGATGTATTTAAGCAAGATCTTCAGGAATGAGTAGAATCTGGACGTAAGGAGGGCAGGAGGGCAAAGGCACTCGTGTATAGAAATATGAAAGGAAAAGACCATACATAAGGTAAAAAGTAGAATATTTGGGAGAGTACAGAAGGAGCAAATGTGGAGATCCCTCAATGTCATGATAAGAAATTGGATTTTAGCCTTAATAATGAGGAAACTGAGGAGCCCCCTGAAGTGCCTGAGCAAAGGAATGATAATAAGAAGAGTGGAATTTGAAGACATTAGTCTGGCATCACTATGTAAGGATTAAAAGAAACCAATGGATGGGGTTTCATCGTAAACGACTGGATGACTCCATTGATTCAGCATCCAGCCCTTGATTTCAGCTCAAGTCATGATCTCAAAGTTCATGAGTTCAAGTCCCAGGTTGGGCTTTGCACTGACAGCTCAGAGACTGCTTGGGATTCTCTCTCTTCCTCTCTCTCTCTCTCTGTCTCTGCCCCTCCCCCATTCACATGCATGCTCTCTTTCTCCCTCCCTTCCTCTCTCTCTCTCTCTCTCTCTCTCTCTCAAAATAAATAAATAAACTTAAAAAAGAAAAAAAGAAACCAATGGACAAGAATACCCAATAGTCCAGGTATGAAGTTGTAAGGATCTGAACTAGGCTGGGGCAATGGACATTAGTGTGAGAAATTTAGGAGAAAGAATTGATAAGACTTGGTAAATTATAGAAGACTAAAAGATTCACTGGTCTCAACAACATGTGGCCAAGAGAAAGAAAGAATCATTAACAAAATTAAAAAGCCAAGGTGGAGGGACACCTGGGTGGTTCAGTCGGTTGAGAGTCCAACTCTTGATTTACAGGTCATGACCTCATAGTTCATGGGTTCAAGCCCCACATCAGGCTCTACACTGACAGCAGAGTCTGCTTGGGATTCTCTCTCTCCGTCTCTCTCTCTGCCCCTCCCCTCTTCTTTCTCTCTCTCTCAAAATAAATAAGCATTAAAAAAAATTTTTTTATAGACAAGGTGGAAAGCTGGTTTCAGAGCAGAAGAAAATTCAGTAGAAACAGGATCGCAAAATGATGAGGCAGAAACTGCAATCATAGGATGATATAGTGCGGATACTGCCAAATAGTCTCTTGGAAAATAATCATATAAATACGTTATTTTTAAATGGCTTTTTTCCTCCAATTATAAAGCAATCAAGTTCAGTGCAAATAAATTCAGAACCAAAAAAAGAACCAAAAAAATAAAAAGCACTCAATCCTTCTGAGAGATGACTACTTTAACACTGTGTCAATCCTTCCAGTTTTTTTTTTTCTATGTCAATAATAATAACAAAAGGAGGAGGGAAGAGGAGAGGGGGAAGAATGACTAAGATTTACTGACTGCCTGGGAATGCAAGCTGGTGCAGCCACTCTGGAAAACAATATGGAGGTTCCTCAAAAAACTAAAAATAGAACTACCCTACGACCCAGTGATTGCACTACTAGGCATTTATCCAAGGGATATAGGTATGCTTTTTCAAAGGGGCACGTGCACCCCCATGTTTATAGCAGCACTATCAACAATAGTCAAAGTATGGAAAGAGCCCAAATGTCCATCAATGGTTGAATGGATAAAGAAGATGTGGGATATATAGACAATGGAGTATTACTCGGCAATCAAAAAGAATGAAATCTTGCCATTTGCAACTACGTGGATGGAACTGGAGGGTATTATGCTAAGTGAAACTAGTCAGAGAAAGACAAATATCTTATGACTTGACTCATATGAGGACTTTAAGAGACAAAACAGATGAACACAAGGAAGGGAAGCAAAAATAATATAAAAACAGGGAGGGGGACAAAACAGAAGAGACTCATAAATATGGAGAACAAACTGAGGGTTACTGGAGGGGTTGTGGGAGGGGGGAATGGGCTAAATGGGTAAGCGGCACGAAGGAATCTACTCCTGAAATCAATGTCGCACTATATGCTAACTAATTTGGATGTAAATTTAAAAAAATAAAAAATTAAATTAAAAAAAAAAGATTTATTGACTGCCTAGTACATTGTGGGCACTTAGTTTAAGCTCTTGGTATGCATTGGCAGTTGTATATACTTCACAACAGTATACATCCTTCACAACAATTCTATGAAATAGATACTATAGTATCCCTCTTGCAGATGAAAAAACTGGAGACCAGAGAGCTTAAGAAATCTGCCCAAAGTGCACAGAGTTGGGCTCTGAATGGCTGGCAATGCGGCGTGCCCTGGATCTTAACCACCATGTACACTGCCCCTTGCACTATGTGCTTATATAATGCATATCAATTTGAACGCATACTAGTAGAACCTAAACTCATTCATTCATTCTTTAGCCAAGTCTTTAAGCTTTGGTGTTCCTAAGAACACCAGAATTCCTCAGAAAAAAGTCCATTAGAGGAGTGGTTGACAACTCTCATCTGCTCTTTAAAAATAATTATTCTCCCAGTCACTCACCCAGAGTGACTCCCGGGTCATTAGAAAGTAGATTTCTACCTTCATTTTAGCTGAGGTTATGAAGACCCATGGAGTTCAGTGGATGCCTCAAGTCCCTCATTAACGCGTTAGACCAAAGTCTCAGACCTAGTCCTTCACCTCCACACTCTGTGTGCTTTCCACCTCCCCACATCACCTCAGGCTTCACTGTTTTGGACAAGTAATTTAATTTCTCTGGTCCTCAGTTTCCCTAGCTGGACATGAGGGAGAAAGGTTCCCTAGATCACGATTTCCCAAATGTGTTTCAAAGAACACCAGTCTTTGAGATGACTGTGGAATTAAGTTTCATCTAAGTTTGAGAAAGACTAAATACCTTCATCCTCTCCTGGAGATTTCTAATGGATATCAGCAGAGACTTTAAGATATTCTGCAATAACGAAAACCATTTCATGTTGTTGAGACGAATGGTTCCCAGACTTGGTAACAGGAACATTTCTGTGCGTGATGCTCATCAGTGTCCTGCCCTGCTCTCCGATGGCTCTTCCCCCATTTGCTCCTCCTACTCCCAAAAGACCAGCTTCAAACACCCCAATTCCTTCCTACCGGCTGGGTAGGACCTGCTGTAGCCTCTACCTGGAGGCCTCATCTGCCGAAGAGATCTTCCCTGAGCACCACTCTCCCACAGGGTCCTACTTGGTGTTCTTTTCCTTCACAGACCTTACCCCTGCCCAAAGTGACACAATGTCCTGTCTGCCTCTTGTACTAGAATAGAGACTTCCAGAGACCAGGACTTGGTCTGTGCATCAATGTAACCCCCCAGCACCTGAAACACTGTCTGAGGAGAGTAGGAGGGCAGTACATAGTTCTTGAGTGGACAAACTGATGAACCAATGAGCAAAGCCTGTGAAACGAAAGTTCTAATGAATACAGGACTAATGAATACAGGAAATTGTTGCCAAACTAGTTGCATCAGCGTCGCCTGGAGACTTGATAGAAATGCAAATTCTCAGGCCCACCCTGGACTTACTGAACCAGACCCACTAGGGGGGGGGTGCCCAGAAACCGGGGTTTGAACAAGCCCTCCAGGTGATGCTGATGCTAGCTAAGGTTTGAGAACCACTGGTCTAGATTATCTTTAAGATAAAATCAACCCATGAAATTCTAGAATTCTATTATTTGTGAGCAATTCTCTTAAGGTGCTTTGAGCATTTTATAGAGGAATGAACCAAATTCTCATGTATCCTTAGTGTCTTAGAATTATCATATATGGCAACATCCTGCTTTTTTCTCCAATAGAACTAAAGCCCTAATTAACACAAAATGTCCCACTAAGATTTAATCAGTTTAACAGCTTCCCCCAACACACTCAAGGGCCATTTTACTGTCTGTTATAACTTAGAAAAATCAGTTACCCTAGCACAATTAGAGCTCTCTCCAATAAATACAGGTTAAGTTCTTCCAAAATCACATACGCACACCCACACACTACAACACACACAGGCACCACACACACACTTTCTCATGATGAATTAATTCTTTGATTATATTCTCAATGATAATACAGAAGACCCAATTCATTTTAATATTGAGAAACGTGCTCTCATTTTCATCTATTCTCACTTTCTGTTAATTGAAAATGGACAACGGGGCAATTTTTAATAAAAGTTTTTCTAGAAGATACCAAATCAAGCAAGCATTATTGAATGCAAAAAGCCTGGGGTATAAATATCATTTACAAGTCACAACGCCTCTAGGCCATCCACAATCTGGCTCAAACACGCTGTCATGCTCATCTAGGAAGACGCTCTATTCCTGCCAAATTGATAGACTTGCAGCCCCCACATGGTGCTTTTCACACTTCCCTGTCTTCCTTGTATCCATTCTCATCCTTCTGGCCCAGCCCAATCTTGCCTCTCAGTCAAGCTGGGCTCCTGTGCAAACCGTGCCTACTGCTCCAGGACAAAAAGCATCACCCTCTTAGGAGCCTGACAGCATCCAATGACAGGACTGGCCGCCAGTCCTGGAGCCACACTGAATTGCACTGCTGTCATCTGATGTGTGTGAGCGTCATCTCTTCTTATAATTAGTTTCAGTGAAATAAGAAGACTAGTACTTACACACTTCTGCACCCTCCCTCACCAGTTCTCTTTCTGAACCTGCCATCTTGAATCTTTGGCTCATCCCTCAGTTTCAGCCATACCAAAAGATCTAGCTAAAAGGCCATCCCTATGGCTTTCAAGAGATTCCACCGACAATATGGGCCCCACCCTCACCTCCTCACATCCCTGTTGGGGAAAGGGATAAGAGAGGGGGAAATCTAGGGGCATCTGGGTGGCTCAGTTGGTTAAGCATCTGACTTTGGCTCAGGACATGATCTCACGGTTCGTGAGTTTGAGCCCCACATGGGACTCTGCACTGATGGTGTGGAGCCTGCCTGGGATTGCCTCTCTCTGCCCCTCACCCATTTGTGTTCTCTCTCTCTCTCTCAAAATAAACAAAGATACTTTTAAAAAGAGTTAGATAGAGGGAGAAATCTAAGTGAACAGCCAGGAAGGAATCTGGACATATAGGAATCTTGACCATAGGCAAAGGGGATGGTAGCTTCCTTGTGAAGCCAGAGACCAAGATAGATGTTACATCTGACCAGGTATATGTGAGTTTTTCAAGGTCCTCTGGAAGTAGGTATTGGAATTCTCAAAAGAGGGTGTAGGATAAAACCAGGCCTGGAAGTAAAGCATTTTGTCAGAATCTAAAATCTATATCTTAAAACTCAACCAGATTTTAGGTTCCTTATACTTTCTGAGTTTACTTCCCTGTTGTTTTCAGTATTTATAGATGCCTTTTTTGAGCTTCAGCTTATTTCAGCATGCCAAAGAAAACCAAAAGAAGGAGGTCATCTATTCCATAGTTATTAGAACATCAAGCAGGAGGCTACCCACCCCACCCCTACCCCTGAGGGTGAGCATGGAAATGATGTAGAAACCAAAGTGAGACATCCCGAGGGGAAGATGAACAGGCATGTCAGAGTCCTACTCCATCTGAAGGTACTCCTACCAGAGAAACCTGGAAGTGTCTAGGCTCTCCTTCATTAAAGGAGAGGGTAAACTCTTACAGTCCATACTGCTTTATCAAGATAAATCTGTTCAGAAACCACATGTTAACTCCTCCTCACCAGAGAACAACCATCATCATTCAGACCTTGGTGGTCCTAAAGGCCTCAATCAGTGGGCATGAAAGAAAACGTTCAGTTCATACCCTGAGACTACAGAGAATAACTATTCAGAATATTCTATATTTAAGGACGAGCTGTATTCTGAGAGATTATGTGTCACTAGCCACATCCTACCAGCCACTGACCTCTACTGATCTGCTAGCAATCAATCTTTTAAAAATACAGCCTGGAGCACAGGAGGATTTCTAGAGTAAACAAAGTTTGAAAAGCCTCTTACTGGTAAATCCAAGTAGCTACTTTACGCTCTCAAATATACTGCTCCTGACTTCCCTGAAAGCCCCCAGGAAGGAGAGAGAAATGAGGAAGAGGCTCCTGTTTCCTTTGACCCAAACTCAAATTGAGTTGTGGCTGACCTTAGGATCCCAACATAAGAACAACCCCTACTTCTCTATTTAAAACCACTCAGCTATATGAACTATACATAAAAATATATTGAAGTTATATTAAAACTAGGCAGAGGGATAAAGTACAATGAATTCTGCTGTGAGGAATCTCCATGCTTACTTTCATAGAATTCCAAATATGTTCCCTATATGCATAAATTTACAAAAAACATTCAGATTTCCAAAACAACCCACAGCAATCTACGTAACATACGATATTATGCACCAGAATTCCAATATAGGCACTAGAAATAGACTTCCCTTCCCTCACTTAAATAGCACTAGGATCCAGAAGTTCTCCCCAGAAACACACCTGCTGAGAAATGGGGACCAGCCCAGCAGAGTTAGAAAGCAGGATACAGGGGCGCCTGGGTGGCTCAGTAGGTTAAGTGTCTGACTTCAGCTCAGGTCATGGTCTCATGATCAGTGAGTTTGAGCCCCAGGTCGGGCTCTGTGCTGACAGCTCAGAGCCTGGAGCCTGCTTCACATTCTGTGTCTCCCTCTCTGCCCCTCCCCAGCTCTCTCTCTCTCTCTCTCTCTCTCTCTCTCTCTCTCATTCTCTCCCTCACACACTCTCTCAAAAATAAATTTAAAAATTTCTTAACTAAAACAAAAAAAAAGAAAAAGAAACAGAAAGCAAGATACAGAGGCACCTGGGTGGTTCAACCAGTTAAGCATCTGACTCTTGATTTCGGTTCAGGTCATGATCCCACCATGGGGAATGGGACCCTGCATCCATCTCCTTCTCCTTCTGCCCCTCCCCTACTCATTCTTTCTCTCTCTCTCTCAAAACTAAAAAGTAAAATAGATGTTTAAAAATAGAGAGAAAGATACAAGAAGACTTAGCCACAGTCATTCCTTTCAGAGGCCATTGTTGTTTCTGACTAGAATTTCTCTAGGACAAGTTTCCAAATCTGACAGATCAACAGAATCATCTGGGAAGCTTTTTAAAAGTACAGACTCTAGGGCCTGACCACAGTCCTACTAAAATTAGGCACCCTTATAGGTGGATCCAGAGTCTACATTTTTAAGGATGCTCCTTGAGTAATTACGATGTTCAGACATGTTTAAGAATCCCATTCTAGGGGCACCTGGGTGAGCATCCTCCAATTCTTCATCTCAGCTTAGGTCATGATTCCAGGGTCATAGGATCAAGCCCCATGTCGGCCTCCAAGCTGAGCGAGAAGCCTGTTTGGGATTCTATTTCCCTCTGTCCCTCTCCCCTACTCACACACTCTCTCTAGAATAGAATAGAATAGGATAGGATAGGATAGGATAGGATAGGATAGAACAGAACAGAACAGAACAGAACAGAATAGAATAGAATAGAATAGAATAGAATAGAATAGAATAGAAACCCCATTCTAGGGTTTTTGATATCCAAATTATAGACTGAGATTATATTTTACTTGTCACAGTTCTCAAATATCCTTTAAGCCCTAGCTTACATGTGGTTTCCTCTTAAAGATCTTACTATTTAAGTACCTCCTCCCCAAATGTAATGCCATGTGATTTCTTTTATTTATAACACTTACGATGGTTTGTAATTACTCATCAGTTACCTTTTTACTGTCTCCCCCACTAAACTAAGTTCCATGAAAGCCGTCCTGTTCTGTGTCATACCCCAGCATCCAGCCCAGAGCGTGTGTCCATAAACCTCTGATGAATGAAAGGACATTGTACTACCTCATCTCGTTTCATTTTATTGCCACCTGTATGATATGGGTGGAGTAGAAGTTAATATTCCCAAGTTAATGGGATGAGCCAGAACAGCTGGGTGGCTAACGATCACATGGTGATTAAGTGGCAGGACCACATCTAACACCCAGGCGCAGGCTTCAGGTTTCTCCTCCACTCTTTCCATTCTCCCACGCTGCCTCCCTTCAGGGAATATCAAAACGCAGTTCCAATTGATTAGTATCAAACTTACTAAAGAGATGGTGCCTATGTCTCAAAGTCTTTATTTCCTATATGACAGGCAATTAAAACCTTGAACACATTCTGTTCATTTATCAGAGAAACAATATACATGAGGTGGTGAGAAAATGGAAGTTCACTGGAAAATTCTGGCATAATAAATTCTAGCTGTAGCCAAAAGAAAAATGCATGTTATGAAAGGAAAATTATTTAAGTATAAAAACGCTTTTCAAAAAAACTGATAGTAAAAGAATCTTTTACCAGAAAAAGGAAGGAAAACACAGTTCATGGAAACTTAGAATATAGAGGAGAGGTTAATGAATTAAATATAATGAGTTTGTTCTAACCTAAATAATTTATAGGAAACTAAAAGGAATATCTAGAAAGAGGAAACTCTGGAAATTAAATGGATAAAAACATAATAATAATGTTCAAATGACTAAACTGGTCATTATAAATCTGATTTAACAATAATGAAATTAGAACCGGGTCCATTAGGGACTAGTAATACTCTGTTAACACAGACTGTAACATATTTGTACTATTCCTGGAGAACTGATATTTAATCACAGCAGGTTTAGATTGTACAAAGTCACAAGGGGAATCAGTTACTAAGCCCATTGTCATACTGGCAATTTGGAAGAAAGAAAGAAAGAAAGAAAGAAAGAAAGAAAGAAAGAAAGAAAGAAAGAAAGAAAGGAAAGAAAAGAAAGCAAGCCAGTGAATTTTTCAAATTATGTTGACACAAAGTCTACCTAACAAAAATCTCTAATGAAAGAATAATACAAAAGAGAGAATGAATCATAACGAATTAGGTAATAAAATCAGCAATAAAATATCTAGCCATTTTAGAAAAAAAAAGAGTTTTTACTGAGTAAGTAAATGAGCATAGTAACCTTAGTAAGCATTTGACTATAGGCCTCCTAGGGTCTTCTCTGAAACATTAATTCAAATTGACTCACATTAAAGCAGTCATAAGACTTTAAATCAGTAGGAGTAAATTAAACCAAAGGATAACAATCAACCAATAATGTTTTAAGAGTTAGGGAAGATCCCAGTAGGAACCCACAGGCTTGGTAGTAAGCTTGAATTGTGACATCAGTGAATGGATGAATAGCTCTCAAATTAAAATCCCAGATGATGCCAAATAAAAAGGGAGAAGAAAACCCAAAAGGGAGACAATGATTTATTAGTCAGATTCTGTGACAGTGAGAAATAAATATCTGGAATTAGAATATATATGTGGGGGATTTTCACAGATGAACATGCTCCTAAAAGCTATAAAATATATTTTTGATAATCATAGCTAAAGGAATTCATAAAAAAGCAAAACCTAGGGTGCCTGGGTGGCTCAGTTGGTTAAACTTCCAACTCTTGATTTCAGCTCAGGTCAAGATCTCACCATTTGTGCAATCAAGCCCCAACTCAGGCTCTGTGCTGACAGTGTGGAACCTGCTTAGGATTCTCTCTCTGACTCTCTCTCTCTCTGCTCCTCCCCCATGCTTGCATGTGCATTCTCTCTCTCTCTCTCTCGCTCTCTCTCTCTCTCTACCTCTCTCTACCTCTCTCTCTCTCTCTCTGCCTCTCTCTCTCTCTGTCTCAAAAATAAACATTTTAAAAAAGATTCTCTCTTCCTCTGCCCCTCTCCCTCTCTCTCTCTCTCTCTTTCTCTCTCTCTCTCTCTCTCTCTCTCTCTCTCTCTGTCTCAAAAATAAATAAATAAATAAAGCAAAAACCTTGTTATAATGTGAGAAATTCACCTTCCCACCTGGAAAAAAAAATATGTGTTCTAAGTTTTTACTTTTGCATAGCACTTTTTCTTAAAGCAAGACAAACCTACAGGTTTAAAAATGAGCCAGCATAGTCTGAAATCAATTCCTTAAAGAAAGTGTGCAATAATCAACATGTACTTTTTAATCAAATAACTCAGATGGAGTATTTTTTTGTTGTTTTGGGTTTTTTTTAATTTTTTAATGTTTATTTATTTTGAGAGAGAGAGAGATAAAGCACAAACAGGGGAGGGGTAAAGAGAGGGGGAGGCACAGAATCTGAAGCAGGCTCCAGGCTCCAGTCTCTGAGCTGTCAGCACAGAGCCCAATATGGGGCTCGAACCCATGAACTGTGAGATCATGACCTGAGCTGAAGTAGGATGCTTAACCAACTGAGCTACCCAGGCGCCCCTGATGGAATATTTTTTTAAGTGTTTGAAGGGATATCAACACTAAGAAGGAAAAGGAATATTTATTTCTTTTTTAACCTAAATACGATTGCCAATGATATGTGTGAATATTTTGTTTGGCGTATAAATTTTCTTTAAAATTTTATCTATTAGAACATAATCAAATATGCCAAAAGAAAATTTGCAAAGACCTAGAATCATTTGAGTCACTGAAAACCAGCTTGGTCAGAACACTTAAACACCCTGCCTCCCAGGGCTACTTATAAGATGATGGTGTAATTACTATGTCAGCATTATTATGCTCAGTTAATTATTATCATTATACATTTTCCATGTACTGAGATAGAGTACATGTGTTTTGTTTTTGTTTTTGTTCTTGCAATAAAGGTGGGTGAGCACTGTTCCTATTCTTTGTCCCCTGGAGGTCAGTCAGTAACCTCATTTGCAAGTTGACAGGACAAGGGGAGAGCAGTGCATTATGGAACAGAGCAATAGTGACTGACTCACAGTAACTCATGATCACCGTCCTCAATAATATTGGGCTCTGCCTAACCCAGTGAGTTCACCAGCTACACACAAAATAACCCCTACCAAGAAGTACAGCTGTATACAGCAAAGCACCTGTGTGTGGCTTCAATGTCAGGACTCCAGGCCAGAACAGGCCAGTGCCCCAGACCCAAGTGGGTCTGAGAGCTTGAGTAGGCACTCTATATATAGTGAAATGGGCCAAACCCCAGGAAAGAGTCCAGAACGAGCAAAGCTCAGCATCTTGGAAAAGTCATAATTAAGATCCAAACAGTCCACTAGAATCCAGAGGGACTGAAGGGAGAAGGTGCTAGGCAGTGAGCGTGAAAGGGAGGTACTGGGGCAAAAGCAAGTTGGTTGAGAATTTAGGATAGTTAGGTGCAGTCTGTGGAGATTTTCTGAGACACTTGACTGATTATTATTATAGGTAACCAAAGGCTTATAAGTGGTTAGGGAGCTGGTGCAGTAAAGACCAAAAAAAAAAAAAAAAAGAAAAAAAAAGGCCAAATAATAACACTGATAACCCAACCATTATCTGTGATAGCATGGCCCAAATCACATGGTTCATTGATACGAATCCAAACTTTATTTTATTTTGAAGTTTATGTATTGATTTTGAGAGAGAAAGAGAGAGCACACATGCGAGTGCCAGCAGGGATGGGGCAGAGAGAGAGGAAGAGAGCGAGACAGAATCCCAAACAGTCTCTGAGCTGCCAGCACAGAACCCGACGCAGGGCTCGATCCATGAGACGACGACCTGAGCCAAAGAGTTAGACGTTCAACCGGCTGAAATCTCCCAGGTGCCCCCCAAACTTTATTTTCAACTTCACTTCCCACTTTTTAAGCAAAAATGTTTATGAGTAATTAAATATAGAAAAAAAATCAATTACTTCAGACTTTAATCCTAAACTCTGAATGGAGCACCGATCAACAATAAACTCACTACAGTTAGAAGGAAAAACAAAAGGCTTTGATAATAATCTATAAACTATCAATTGACCCTGGAAAAATAAGAGGAAATACAAAAATTCCTACTCCAGTAGTAGCAATCCTACTCCAGTAGGTAAGGTTATATTTCTGAGGGACAGTATAAGCAACTTCTGAAAATGTACCCATTTCTTCCACTTGTTTTTTTTTTCTTCTATACTCCCAACTCTCTCCCCCTACTCTCTCTCTCTCTTTCTCTCTCTCTTTCTCTCTCTCTCTCTCTCTCTCTCTCACACACACACACACACACACACACACACACACGCAAACATAGACTATGTGTCCTCTATGAAAGAACTTAAGCAAGAAGACCTATTCCTATATTTCTGGGACTTTCTGTTGGCTTTCTGTTCCCTTATATAATCCACCCAAACTTCCTATCCATAATAAACCACATGAGCCAGGACATCAGTACGTGGACCCATGAAGGTCACAGGCCCACTCCAAGAACCACAAAAGCTCTGGGGTTCATACACCAGAATTTGCTGGTTAGAGAGCCAATCAGAGATGTTTAAGTCTAGAATAGGACAAAAAAAAGCATAACGCAGAGTCCATGAGCATATGTGTTTAGGGCTACCTCCCTGTGCTTCTCAGCAATTAAATTTGATTATAGCCAACAGCTGCCATCATAATTATCAAAGCCCATAGCAAGAGCATCTCATCAGGAAGCTATTTATAACCTGGAAGCTTTTCTTCTTTCTCCCCATGGTCACTCTTCACTTCATAGGGCAGATAACAGACACTCCAGACCCGAGGAAGCACAAAGTCCACGTATCTTTGTGGAGGGTAGGGAGATGGGGTGGATACCTCCAGAAAAGGTGCTGGCCCGTCAAGAACACCAGTGATGTGGTGGAACCCACGTGTCTCATTCCACCTGCCTCAGGGACAGCTTAACACACAAAGACCCGAACAGGGGCAGTCAATGCAGACACATGGAACACAGCTTGTGGGACAGGAAACCTGCTCAGAAAAGCCACACGATATTCGTACACGGTCAGCAATGATGAAAGCTAACACTACTCTCTTCCTGAACAGGATCAATTTTTTAAAAACTAATGACAGCCCACTTTTTTTTCTTTTTTTTTTTCTTTTTTTTTTTTTTGAATGTTTAACCATGTGCTGGGCCAGGTCCTGTTTTAAGTGCATCACACACATTAATTCACAACTAGCCCACAATGACCTGTGTTAACAGAGGTGGGTTGAGGCACATGAAGGCCATAGAACCTGCCCAGGTTCACCACTGGCCCTGGCAGAGGTGGGATTCGAAGTCTGCTCTTAGCAGCACTCTCTCTCTCTTTTTAATTTTTTTAAATGTTTATTTATGGGGTTTTTTAATGTTTACTTTTGAAAGAGAGAGACAGAGCATAAGCATGAGCATGAGCAAAGGAGGGACACAGAGAGAGGGAGACACAGAATCCAAAGCAGGCTCCAGGCTCTGAGCTGTCAGCACAGAGCCAGATGCAGGGCTCGAACTCATGAACCATGAGATCATGACCTGAGCTAAAGTTAGACGCTTAACTGACTGAGCCATCCAGGCACTCCTTTTTTAAAAATTGTTTTAATGTTTATTTATTTTTGAGTGAGACAGAGACAGAGACAGAGCATGGGGGGGGGGGGGAGGGGAAGAGTGGGAGGGGCCACTCACTTAACCATAGGATTCAACTGCCTCCAATATGCTAGCCTAATGGATCCAGATCACAGCAGGTCCAGAAGAAATCAGAGAGTATAGAGATTCTGTATCAGACATACATCTCTATGTGTCTCTAATCAAAGAGTATTTGAGAGTCTCTAATTCCACCCCACCAACTTACAAATCTGAAAACTGAAAACCCTGAGATGTTGAGGGACTTGCCAGAGGTCACACACTCACAGACCATCTTAAGCCATCCTGAACACATGGTGCTAAATGCATAGTCAAACTAGATTGTAAGCTCCTGGGGGATCAGGACCCACTTCTTAGGCTTAGTCTTAGAAATACAGTACACAGTATATAGCCACTCCCCTCTCCCACTGTTCCAATCCCTAATCAAGCCTGCAAAAATCACCACAGATTAGAAGTCTTTTGGTGTGATCACATTAGACCATTTTACAGAAAAGGAAACTGAGGTCCTGAAAGGTTACATGATTTGGTCAAAGTCATGTCAGTAATGACAGCGGAGTTTGTGTCAAATTACAAATTTGCCATCTGCGTATGATTTACCATCTCTACAAAACAGGATGACAGGGGCGCCTGGGTGGCGCAGTCGGTTAAGCGTCCGACTTCAGCCAGGTCACGATCTCGCGGTCCGGCAGTTCGAGCCCCATGTCAGGCTCTGGGCTCATGGCTCAGAGCCTGGAGCCTGTTTCCGATTCTGTGTCTCCCTCTCTCTCTGCCCCTCCCCCATTCATGCTCTGTCTCTCTCTGTCCCAAACATAAATAAACGTTGAAAAAAAAATTAAAAAAAAAAATACAGGATGACCAAGAAGGTTCAAGTCTTAACTTAGTCATTTCCAAAGTGGTATGAGAGGTCACATAAGTGAATAAATAAGTATCCCATGAGAATCCACGTGAGGGTCTCTCCCTGACAACAATAACTCTGGAAACTAAAAGGAAAGTGTGATTAAAGGAGAACAATACACACCCCCCAAAAACTGAACCCAGAGATTAGAAGGTGCACTACCCATCACTCTTCCTTTCTTGCATTAGCCACCATTGCCTTCCATCAATCCTAAATAAGAAATTAAAACTGGGGCACCTGGGTGGCTCAGTTGGTTAAGCCGCCAACTTCAGCTCAGGTCATGATCTCACGGTCCATGAGTTCGGGCCCCGCATCAAGCTCTATGGTGACAGCTCTGAGCCTGGAGCCTGCTTCCGATTTTGTCTCTCTCTCTCTCTCTCAAAAATAAATAAGCATTTAAAAACCCATTAAAACTACTTTCTTTGAGAGTTTCACAAGAATGACATAACTAGAGATATTGTTAAGACCAGCAAAACCAAAATTTAAACATAACTATTCTAAGATTTAGATTTGTATTTGTATTTGTATTTAGATTTGTATTTGTATTTGTATTTAGTTTTAAGTCTTTCCCATGGAAACTTTTTCAGATTTATCTCAGGAAAATTTTTGCATCTTGTTAAAAGTTGCTGCTGTCCTTCACTAAAAAGGAAAGGCGTCCGACTTTGGCTCAGGTCATGATCTCACAGTTCGTGGGTTCAAGCCCTGCATCGGGCTCTGTGCTGACAGCTTAGAGCCTGGAGCCTATTTCAGATTCTGTGTCTCCCTCTTTCTGTCCCTCCCCTGCTTGTGCTCTCTCTCTCTCAAAAATAAATAAACGTTAAAAGAAATAAAAATAAATGCTTATTTTTATTTTTGAGAGAAAAAGCACGAGCAGGGGAAGGGCAAAGAGAAAGAGGAATAGAGGATCCAAAGCGGGCTCTGCGCTAACAGCAGTGGGCCAGGTGCAAGGCTTGAGCTCACAAACTGTGAGATCATGACCTGAGCTGGAATCAAGAGTCAGATGCTTAACCAAATGAGCCACCCAGGCGCACCTCCACTTTTATTTTTAATGCTTATTTATTTACTTTAGAGAAAGAGAGAGAGAGAGTGCACATGCATGCACACACGCAAGTTGGGGACGGCAGAGAGAAAGGGAGAGAGAGAATCCCAAGCAGACTCCACACTGTCAGCACAGAACCCAGTGCAGGGCTCAAATTCACGAACTGTGAAAAAATGACCAGAGCTGAAACCAAGAGTCGGATGCTCAACCAACTGAGCCACCCAGGTGCCCCAATTTCTCCCCTTTTCTTACAAAAAAAAAGGAAAAACAAACTTTAAAACTTCTATTTTCCTCCTAGGAATTCGAGACCAAATAAATAAATAAATAAATAAATAAATAAATAAATAAATAAATAAGAGAACACCTGAAAAAACCAAAACCCATTATTATTACTATTATTATTATTATTATTATTATTAAAGTATTACAGCTGAGAATTCCCACATGCTAGACAGTCAGGAATGGCACAATTCAGTTTCAAACATTTGCCAATTATATAATTTCCTCCTGCTGAAAATATTAATTACCTAAATATGCTCTCTTCTGAGCAAGAGTAATCTGCACCTGCCTTTTCAGGTTATATTAGGTAACAGAGACTAGCATTTTTGCAGGGTGGCAGTTTCACAAGCAATCATAACTCCCAGGAAGGGACGTAGGCTCTGAATTTACCACCAGGTAATTTACCACAGCTGCCTGATAAGGAGCAACAGGAATGCCTGATTCTAGCTCAGAATCAGGAGCATGTGGCTCTTGGTCTCAGGGTCATGAGTTTGAGTCCCACGTTAGGTGTAGAGTTTACTTAAAAAAAAAATTTTTGGGGGGCGCCTGGGTAACGCAGTCGGTTAAGCGTCCGACTTCAGCCAGGTCACGATCTCGCGGTCCGTGAGTTCGAGCCCCACGTCGGGCTCTGGGCTGATGGCTCAGAGCCTGGAGCCTGTTTCCGATTCTGTGTCTCCCTCTCTCTCTGCCCCTCCCCCGTTCATGCTCTGTCTCTCTCTGTCCTAAAAATAAATAAAAAACGTTGAAAAAAAAATTTTTTTTAATTTTTTTAAAGGAATATTTGACTTCCCAAGGACAGCTGTCACATGGTGATTGTCAAGGCACCAGAGGTTGGAGGAAGGGCTCAAGACTAGCTTCTAATGGCTTAAGGGAAAACAGAACAGAGTATAACTTCTCTCAAGATCTGAGTACAAAGTTCCAGAACAAGACTATATCAAGCCACACAGAGAAGGCACAGAACTGGATAACTTAAGAGGTGATAAGAATCTAAGAAACCACTAGCCTTACCTCCTCATCTCCTTTATAGGTAAGAAAGACTAAGAAAATCAGCCAAGGGGTGTCTGGGTGTTCAGTCGGTTGAGTATCTGGCTCTTGGTTTCAGATCAGGTGACGATCTCACATTTTCATGAGTTCGAGCCTGGCATCGGGCTCTGTGCAGGTAGAGCAGAGCCTGCTTGAGATTCTCTCTCTCCCTCTCTCTCTGCTCCACCCCCACTCATGTTGTCTCTGTCTCTCTCAAAATAAATAAACACAACTTTAAAAAATTAAAAAAGAAAACTCAGCCAAAGCCACACCAGAAATTTATAAACTTTTCCCTCCCATCCTCTTTCCATAATGCTGATGCTTAGAGTTCAGACTCTGGATGATGACCTTGGGTGCTGGCTTTGCCACTTTTGAGATGGCCTTGAGTGTATTAGTCAATCTCAAT
Organism: Prionailurus viverrinus; assembly: GCF_022837055.1. NCBI lineage: Eukaryota > Metazoa > Chordata > Mammalia > Carnivora > Felidae > Prionailurus > Prionailurus viverrinus. The sequence continues at coordinate 20,139,516 of NC_062578.1, forward strand.
TTCCTCAACTATAATATGTATGGCATATTATTTCCTATATTCCAATAATAACATAAGATAGTATAAATACTATGATATTTACTGAGCAAGATGTAGCAATGAGTAATGCACAATGAATTTGCATTTCCTATCCCTTGATTGCTAGAAACCCTTTCTATTTACAAAGACATGTTTAACCTGGATCTCCTCCATCCAAATGTTCAATGCTTTCTGATTCTATGACCTAGAGATTTCCACTTATAGTTCCAAGACATAAAAAAAAAAATACAAGATATAGAGTAATTTGGATCCTTAAGATTTTTTTTAAGTTTATTTATTTAGGGGCACCTGTGTGTATGTGTGTGTGTGTGTGTATGTGGTGTGTGTATATATATATATATACATATATATGTATATATATATATAATAGTTGTACAATTTATATATACACATTTTATACCTACATATATATGTAATATAAAATATACATATAACGTAAAAATAGAAAATAGAAAAAGAGCTGTCAATTTTTGACAAGGGAACCAAAACTACACAATAGGGAAAGGAGACCCTATTCAACAAATAGTATTGAATGTCCACATTCAAAAGAAGGAAGGTAGACCCTGACTTTACACTATATGTAAAAATTAACCCAAATTAAAGACCTACACATAAGATATAAAACTATTAAAAACACCGAAAAGAAAACATAGGGAGAAAGGTTTGGAACATTGGATTTGACAATGATTTCTTGGATATGACCTCAAGAGCATAGGCAATAAAATCAAAAATAGACTAATGAAACTATACCAAACATTAAAACTTCTACACATGAAAGGAAACAATCAACAGGGTGAAAAGCCAACCCACAGAAGGGGACAAAATAATTGTAAATCATATATCTGATAAGGGGTTTATATCCAGAATATAGAAGAAAATTCTAGAAGTCAATGACGACAAAAAATAATCCAATTAAAAAATGGCAAACAATTTAGACATTTCTCCAAAGAAAGTATGTAAATGGCCAATATGCATATAAGAAGATGTTTGGTGTCCCTAACTATCAGGGAAATGCAAATCAAAACTACAATAAGATATCAACTCACACCCATCTTTTGACCACTAATCAAAAGAACAGAAAATAAGTGATTGTGAAAGTATATAGAGAAGTTGAAACCCTCATGCACTGTTGGTGGGAGTGTAAAATGGTGCAGTCATTATGGAAAATAGTATGGAGGACCCTCAAAAAATTAAAAATAGAGTTATCATGTGATTTAGCAATCCCATTTCTGGGTATGTTTCCAAAAGAATTGAAAGCAAAATCTATCTCAAAGAGATATATTCACAGCAGCACTATTTACAATAGTCAAGAAGTGGAAGCAATCCCAGTATCCATGAAAAGATGAATGGATAAAGAAAATACGGTATATGTATACAATGAAATATTACTCAGCCATGAAAAAGAATGGGATCTTGCCATTTGCAATATGAATGGACCTCAAAGACGTTTTGCTAAGCCAAACAAGCCAGTCACAAAAGAACAAATACTGTGTGATTCCACTCATATGAAGTACCTACAGTAGTCAATACAGTTTACACAGAAAGTAGAAAGGGGGCTGCCAAGAACAAAGGGAGGGAGCAATAGTGTTTAATGGATATGGAATTTCAGTGTTACAAGATGAAAAAGATCTAGAGATCTACTGCACAACAGTGTGAATATCCTCAACACTACCAACCTATACTCTTAAATATTGTTGATGGTAAATTTAGTCTCAAGTATTTTTTGCCACAATAGAAAAGAAGAAAAGTAGCTACCACGTAGAGTTGTTCTGAGAATAAAATAAGATGATAAAGCATTTAGCACAATGGCTGGTATATATTAAACTCTCAAAAATATCTGCTGTTGGGGTACCTGGGTGGCTCAGTCGGTTAAACATCCAACTCTTGATTTCAGCTCAGGTTATGATCTCATGGTTCATGAGATTGCCCCCCACATTGAGCCTGCTTGGGATTCTCTGTCTCCCTCTCTCTCTATCTCTACCCCACTCACACTCTCTCTGTCTGTCTCTTTCTCTCTCTCTGTCTCTCAAAACAAGTAAATAAACATTAAAAAAATATATTTGCTGTTAAAAATAATCCTTGTTAGATCCCACAATGAAACTGTATCCAAGGTTGTTGTTTGTTTTTTTTTTTTTTAGTTAATTTAGCATTCATTTATTTTTAAGAAAAAATTTAGGTCTTATAACCCCTCATTAAATCTATCCTACATCTTCTCTTGAGGTCCAATTATTTGGTGAGCTATGCTTTCAAATGCTGATTAATCACTTTACAGTTCTCCAGAATTCCTTGTCTCAATGTTTTCTTTACTAAAGCCACAACCACAAGTCAGATATCAGAAGCAAATGGCATTCCACTACCTTAGTACACATACACACACACACACACACACACACACACACACACACACACACACACACCATTCCCTTTTCAAGGGTTTCAGTATTCCCGACTCTAAAGATGGTCCAGAAAATCTCTATGATTAAAAACCTTTTTAAGCTGGGAAGTGAAGTCACAATAAAAATCATGAAACCCTACATATTTTTATATCCACTGAAAATAATATACTATGGCATATTATCTCCTAAATTCTAATAATAACATAAAATAGTATAAATACTATGATATTTACTGAGCAAGATGTAGCAATGAGTAATGCACAATGAATTTGCATTTCCTATCCCTTGCTTGCTAGAAACCCTTTCTATTTACAAAGACATGTTTAACCTGGATCTCCTCCATCCAAATGTTCAATGCTTTCTGATTCTATGACCCAGAGATTTCCACTTATAGTTCCAAGACATTAAAAAAATACAAGATATAGAGTAATTTGGATGCGTAAGGGTTTAAGTTTATTTATTTAGGGGCACTTGGGTGACTTGGTCCAACTTCAGCTCAGGTCATGATCTCATGGTTTGTCAGTTCAAGCCCCATGTCAGGCTCTGTGCTAACAGCTGAGAGCCTGGAGCCTGCTTCACATTCTGCGTCTCCCTGTTTCTCTGCCCCTCCCCCGCTCATGCTCTGTCTCTTTCTGTCTCTCAAAAAGGAATAAACATTGATCTCACGGTCCGTGAATTCAAACCCTGCGTAGGGCTCTGTGCTAACAGCTCAGAGCCTGGAGCCTGTTTCAGATTCTGTGTCTCCCTCTCTCTGCCCCTCTCCTGTTCATGCTCTGTCTCTCTCTGTCTCAAAAATAAATAAACGTTAAAAAAAATTTTTTAATGAATAAACATTTAAAAAAATTAAAGTTGATTTATTTTGAGAAAGAGAGAGAAAGAGAGGAAAATCAGAGAGAGGGACAGAGAGAATCCCAAGCACTGTTAGCGCAGAGCCCGATGTGGGGCTCGAACTCACAAACCGTGAGATCGTGACCTGAGCTGAAATTAAGAGCCAGATGCTTAACTGACTGAGCCATCTGGGCATTTCTGGATGCTTAAGATTAAACAAAGTTTGGAGCATCACCATTGACAAATCTCTGAGGATGGGGGGGAGGGCGTCCTGTGGACTGTAGGATGCTTAGCAGCAACACTAGCCAAAATACCACTAAAATACCCATCTAAGCTGTGACAATTAAAAAGATTCCAGACATTACCCAGTTGGGTGGTTGGGGGGAGGGAAGCAATCACCCTGCTTAAGAACCAGTGTTTCAGAATGACCTATAACCTACAAATTTTCCATAAAGGAACTGAGATTCAGAACATGGCACCCCTGAGTCCAGTGAATGGTTTTGGAGGAGGAGGACCAGGCAGCTATGAAACCCCCATCTCTTTTTCTCTAGAACAGGGAGATGGAAAACACAAGGTGAAAGCACTACTTCTTTCGGGAGCACCCAGCACAGCACAATATGTGGCCATGGAGCTGTATTCTCCAATTTCAAATATTCCAGTCTCTTTCTCCAAAAAGACACAACAGAACAATCCAAATGCCCATGTATGTCTCTTCACCTTTTCTCACCGAAGACTTCCTCCCTAAAATGCTTACTGTAAAATCCATTTTTTACTCCATTTTTCTTGTACAAAATCCCTATTCCTTTTTTTTTTTTCTTAATTACACCCATAAGAAATGACTTGAAACTCACACACACTTGAAAAAAAATTCTCATAGCTGAAGTATAGACACCCGAACCAACACGTGCTAGAATGCTGCATGGGCTAGGAAAAAAGAATTCTACCATCCAAGGACTTGAAATTCCCAGAATTTCCATTTTTGTAGTAGATTTTTTTAAATACAGATTGGTTTATAATCTATAGATCAACTCAGACTCAAAACAAATTGGCTGTATGACTTGGGGAAACCCTTTAATTTTTTTACCTCAATAACCATTTTCAAGCATACAGTTCAATACTGTGAAGTATATTGTTGTGCAATCGGTCTTCAGAAATTTTTATCAAGCAAAACTGAAAGTCTATACCCATTAAACACCAACTCCCCAGTCCCCCTTCCCCCCACACCCTGACAACCACAATTCTACTTTCTGTTTCTATGAATTTGACTATTTTAGATACCTTGTATAAGTTCAAACAGTACTGTCTGTTTCTGACTGTCACATTTCACTTAGCACAATGTCTTCAAGATTCATCCATGTTGGGGCACCTGAGTGGCTCAGTCGGTTAAGTGTCTGACTTGGGCTCAGGTCACAATTTCATAGTTCGTGAGTTAGAGCCACACATGGGGCTCTCTGGTGTCAGCACAGGGCCTGCTTAGGATCCTCTGTCTCCCTCTCTCTCTGCCCTTCCCCCATTCTCTCTCTCTCTCTCTCTCTCTCTCTCTCAAAAGAAAGAAACATTAAAAAAAGAGATTCATGGGAATGCAAGCTGGTGCAGTCACTCTGGAAAACAGTATGGAGGTTCCTCAAAAAACTAAAATAGAACTACCCTACGACCCAGCAATTGCACTCCTAGGCGTTTATCCAAGGAATACAGGGGTGCTGTTTCAAAGGGACACATGCACCCCCATGTTTATAGCAGCACTAGCAACAATAGCCACAGTATGGGAAGAGCCCAAATGTCCATTGATGGATGAATGGATAAAGAAGATGTGGTATATATATGTATATATATATATACACACACACACACACACACACACACACACACACACACACACACACAATGGAGTATTACTCGGCAATCAAAAAGAATGAAATCTTGCCATTTGCAACTATGTGGATGGAACTGGAGGGTATTGTGCTATGTGAAATTAGTCAGAGAAAGACAAACATATGACTTCACTCATATGAGGACTTTAAGAGACAAAACAGGTGAACATAAGGGAAGGGAAACAAAAATAATATAAAAACGGAGAGGGGGACAAAGCATTAGAGACTCATTAATATGGAGAACAAACTGAGGGTTACGGGAGGGGTTGTGGGAGGGGGGATGGGCTAAATGGGTAAGGGGCACCAAGGAATCTACTCCTGAAATCATTGTTTCACTATATGCTAACTAATTTGGATGTAAACTTAAAAAAATAAAAAATTAAATAAAAAAAAAAAAGGAGATTCATCCATGTTGTAGATGAATGTATCAGGATTTCCCTTCCTTTTAAAGCCAAATAATATCCCATTATATGCATATACATTTTGTTTATCCATTCATATGCTGATGGACACTTGGATTGCTTCCTCTTCTTGGCTATTATGAGTGATGCTGCTATCAACATGAGTGTTCAGATATGTCTTTAGACCCTGCTTTTAACTCTTTTGGATATATATACCTGGACGTTGGACTGCTGGGTCATGTGGGTCACGTGCATTCTCTCTCAGAATAAGTAAATAAACCTTAAAAAAAGAAATAAACGAGATGATCTCCGGAACACATACTGACTTGACAATTACTATGGGAGAGAACTCAGCCAGACAGTCCAGTCATGCCCTTTTCTGTCTGATCACCCTTTGCAAAGGAAAAACTTCTGATCTTCATTCTTCAAAACCATTTCCAATATACCCAGATGTCACATTTATCTATTATCAAACTCCCAATTCACTATTAAATTTTCTAGATTGTTTAGAAAGAAAAAAGCAGAGCCAAGTACCTGGCTCTGTATGCTTTTCCCCAACCAAGGGACCTCATAAGGCGAGCACACAAACGCACCTCTGACAGAGTTCCACCAACCGAGAGAAACCCGTCAGTGCGGAGCCTTCAGGGTGAAGAATGAGATAAACAAAGTGATGCTTCCTTTGGTGAATGTCAAGATGAACAACATTTGTTTAAGGTCACTTTCTCTTACTGAACTCAGCAGTGAACATGTCACACAACTGTGGAATTCAAAACAGGAGCCACAGCTTATGAAATATCCAAAACTGACATCTTGCTTTCACAAATGAGTAAGAGATGGGAGGCTTCTTGACGACACGGAACTTCAGTACAGGGGCTCCACCCCCAAGCCCAGACAGCAACTTCCCTCGGGGGGGGGGGGGGGGGGGGGGGGCATGGGGGAAGCGAACCAAAGATCTGTGGACCCCTACTGCTCCAAATACGGTCCTCAGACCAGCAGCACTCACCTCACCTGCGAGTCTGTTAGAAATGCAGAATCCCAGGCCTCACCGCGGACTTACAGAAGCAGAATCTGCATTTTTTAAAAGGCACCCTGGCGATTCACACGTTTTTAAAGTTTCAGAAGGGCTGTTTCAGACTGCGTACATAACAGAATTCATAGCACTGGGAGGGGAGAGATGGAATAAATCATGCTTGAAAAACGTAGCATAAATACTACTAAAAAGGCTGTTCTCTTTGCAGGTGAGCTAAATAAATCAAGGTGCACTCAACTGTCTTTTCCCCAGCGAGGAAGCAAACCCTTTTACTTATCAGTTAGAATATGAAGTTTGTTTCTCAACATCTTAGACTGAGTAGTTTGTCTTAGAGGCCACAAGTGACCAGCATGCAGCTGATATAAATTCAGTAATCGCTAAGGGTGGAGAAGACATACGTGTTCTGACACAGACTAACTGCCCCAGGTATATGTAAAACTCACTGACATCCCAACAAGATGCTGCCACAGGCCACAGATGCCACGTCGTTCTCACTCTCTGCCCTGCATCCATCTGGGTTATTTCTCTAGGTCCTGGATCATCATTTCCTCAAATCCCTCAGCCGTCATTCTCCCTCATAGTTTTCAGTGCAGATTATTTTTTTTATGTATTCATGATTTATACAGAGTCTACTTCCCAAAAGGATTTTATGAGGCTTACAAAGATGAACACATTGTAAACAAGACAAGCAAAATTAAAGCAGAATAAAAAATGAGTTAGAATTAGAAGAGAATATATATTCCACATGATCTTTCCTTTGTTGACTCCCCCCTTACCCCAGCACCATTCCTCCCTAGGAAAGCAGCAGCAGATTAATGTGGTTGATGAATCTTAAAATAAACCAAGATGTTCAGCTCAACTCCTCCTTTTTGTCTCTTGGGAGTTAGCACACAGGTAGGGAGTAACAATTCTGCCCTGCTCCCTCTTGGCCTAAGTCTTAGCTATGCTGCCCCCAGCCAGGGCCCCACCCCACATGGGGAGACCCAAGGCTGCTACACTGTTAAGCTCCAGCATTGCCTGTGGCTGGATGAGTAAGTCTGTTTAATGGTGGCATAATTACAAAGTCCATTTGCACAAAGATATGAGCTACATTCTTCAGTCTCATTTCTATCCATTTAAAAAGGTGATATTTTGGTCTTTGACTTATTTCTCACCTACCTCAGAAGTCAAGTGAGGGAAAGGGTGCTATTTATTGGGTCCTTTCAAAATCCCATCCAAAAAGTCAGGAAAAACAATGCTCTAAGCTACTTAGGGTAGGTTATTAATACTGGCCAGTAAAAAAAAAAAAAAAAAAAAAAAAGTCCTAAATTTTCTGGCTACTGAGATAAAAAAAGAAAAACATAGCCGGTGTGGAAGACTTCTACAACTAGAAGTCACTCCATATTTGCTCCACCTTCATTTTACTTGCCTTCCTCTCCCATACAGACTGGGAACCTAAAACTTTGCCTTCCCCAAAATCATGTTAGCTGGAAGAGGCCAGGAGACTCGAACTGACCAAGAAGACATCCTTGAGAGTAAACAGGTGCTTCCTCCTCCATTTTCTCCTTGTGAGGAACAGGCATGCAGTGCCTCAGGTGTAGCACCCATTGCTAGGAGCCGGGCAAGAAGAGAGGAAGCTGGGTTGTTGCTCAAGATAAATAAACCCCTAACTTGCCAAAGCCACATATACACTTTGGTTATACAGTTTTGGGAACACTGAACTGAAACATATGTCTTTGTACATTTCATTATTTTTATTACTATAAATAAAATCTTTTACATTGAGACACAGATTGTTCTCTTTTTTTAATGTTTTATTTATTTTGAGAGAGAGAGAAAGAGAGCATGCAGGGGAGGGGCAGGGAGAGGGAGAGGGAGAGAGAGAGAGAGAGGGAGGGAGGGAGAGAGAATCCCAAGCAGGCCCGATGCAGGGCTTGATCTCACGAACCATGAGATCATGACCTGAGACGAAACCAAGAGTAGGATGCTTAACCAACTGAGCCACCCAGGGCGCCCCAGATACAGATTGTTGTATACAACGTTGCTAAAAACTAATGAAGATTTTTCTATACAATGTTTCGAAGAAGTACCTTCTCTTTTCCAATTATAAAAAAAAAAAAGATGAAGGGTTCTCATACTTGGAAAGAGCACTTTATCTCAGAAAAAGAGCAAAAATATATATACACACACATATACATATATATATATAATGTTTATATTACTATAAAACCTTGATGAAGTAGAACTCAACTGATTTCAATCTCACTGTACTTTTAAAAGACTGAGGAAATGTGAAAAAAGGAAAAAAAGGAAGAAGCCACCAGCTATTTATTTTAAGATAATAATATTACTTCTGAGGGGCACCTGGGTCGCTCGACTGGTTAAGCGTCCCACTCTTGACTTTGGCTCAGGTCATGATCCCAGGGCCATGGGATCAAGCCCCATGTTGGGCTCTGTGTTGAGCATGTACCTGCTTGGGATTCTTTCTCTCTCAACTTCTGCTCCCTCCCCACCCTGCGTGGGTGCCCGAACATGCGCCTGCACTCTCTCTCTCCCTCTATCTCAAAATAAATAAATAAATAAATAAATAAATAAATAAAATAATATTCCTTCTGAGTATGTCCTCGGACCAGCTCATGTTCACCAAATGTCCTGCCAATCTATGTGGGCAAATGAAGAGCCACAATAGTAAAACCAGGACACCACAGAGCCCCCTCAAACTTCAGAAGAGCTTCTGTTACATTACACGAGGCACAAATATCCACTGCATAAATGTTCACACACTCAAGAAAGATGGTCATCAAAGGATGACATACAGAAAGCTCTGGTAATAAAACCTTGGGTTCGCAGAAAACGCCTTTACTCCCGAGTATAAGGACTATAACGTTGCTGAAACGCTGATCAAAGGTACACGTACAATGTTTCCAAAGACTGATTTCCTATACAATGTTTTAATTGCCTACACACTGTTTCTTTCCTTTTTTCTAACTGTAAAAAGATCTGGTGGAGGGTTTTCATACTCAGAAAGCGTAAAATATCTCTCACTCCTCACTCTGCCCACTCTGTAGGATGAGTTTGAATTCCACTTTAGCAGAGCGGAGTGCTGCCTCTTACAGTTGGCAGAATGCTTGCACACATGTAATCCCATTTGGTCCTCAAAATATTACAGTGAGGGAAACAAATGTACTAATCCTCGTGCGGAAACAGAGGCTGGGAGACGTTAAGGGATTTGTCTGAAGTCTCACCACCAGTCACCGGTAGAGCCAGACTAAAATATAGACCTCCTGCCTCCTCATCTAGCGCTTTCTAAGGCACTGTGCCAACCCCGCGCCTTCTCTGTGGTGTGAAGTCAAGGCTCACACACCAAGGACATGACTGCTGCACCCACACCGCTTGGCCAACGGCCAACCCATGCCTATTATTACTTATCCTGAATATCCCCCAATGAGAGTTGTGGCTTTCGATTCTAGAAATGCATCCCCTTTTCCCTTTTCCTACCTGTTAGCCATTCTTTCTCATTTCACTGTTAGTTCACTAGTTTCTTGCCCCCAAAGGACCACATATCCTCTCTCTTCGTGAGATACAATTTCAACTCATGGTCTAGTTACTAACCTCGCTTCTTAATAGCCACAAAGCTTTCTCTGCGCCCCAGGTCAACACTAAATCTCTCTCCCTGCAGAAGGAGTTGGGGCACTTAGTGGGTATAAAGGCCGCCGTAGCTCATCTATGACCACAACTGTTCTACGGTTAAAACTGCCAGAATGCTAACATCAAACATCCACAAGATTAAGACATACATTTACGTTCCGTTTCAATGGTTTTAATGTTAATTCAGTATCTGTTCGTGCCCGCAATTACGAACTTGCTACCTGCATTTATTTTTCCTTCTATGGTTGTAATGAGAAGTCAGAAAGATGAACAGAAAGACTAAGAAAGGAGTGGACAGTGAAAAAGGTAATATAGAACAGTTTTGCAAAAAATAACAAAGATATTGAAAGAGTTATTTATTAGAAACAATCCCACATCATACTAGGTTAACACCTCTCGTGTCTAGGAATATAGTGGCCTCTCTTATTTGAATTGACACAGAGGTTACCTACAAAACCTGCTTTAAAAGGTTTACGACGGGGCGCCTGGGGGGCTCAGTCAGTCGAGCGTCCGACTTCAGCTCAGGTCATGATCTCGCGGTCTGTGGGTTCGAGCCCCGCGTCGGGCTCTGTGCTGACAGCTCAGAGCCTGGAGCCTGCTTCAGATTCTGTGTCTCCCTCTCTCTCTGCCCCTCCCCTGCTCAGGCTCTCTCTCTGTCAAAAATAAATAAACATTTAAAAAAATTTTTTTTAAAGATTTACAACGGCTCTTGTTCTGAGGAACTGTGGGCCAATTCAGCTTCCTTCTGCACCATGTTCAGGGCTCTTATGGACACGGCACATCCTTTGCTTTCTTTCAGTTGGCTCTCAGAGCTTCTTGCCAGAAAACACGCAGTGAGGAGGGAAGCCCAAGGGCTCTCTGGTCAGAGAGGGGTGGGTTTGAAGCCCTTAAGCAAGTCATTCAAACTCTCTGAGCTTCAGTGTCCCCATCCATGAAATAGGGAAAACAATCCCATCTCAGGAGGTCACTGAGAACATTAAGTAAAATAGTACATGTAAGATTCCTGGCACTCAAACCACTGTAGCTTTTGCTGAGATCCACTTAATACAACAGAACTCTCCAGAGTTTCCCAAAGAATGTGTCCTAAGGCCTTCATCAAGGTTTTTTCAAAAGAAGAGGAGGAGGAGGAAAGGGAGGAGGAAGTAGAGGGGGGGGAAGAGGAATAGAAGGAGGAATAAGCAAATACCACTTTTTCTCCCCTTGCACGGGTCACTTCACACCCCTACGTCAAATGGGCACTATTTCTTTATTACCCTGAAAGCTCTTCAGGGGCTGGGACTCTGTCTCATTTTTGGTTTTCCCCAAAGTAGCACTTTGGGAAAAACTTGCTGTTTTTCTTCTCAGTGTATAACCACGACCAGAAAAGTTAAATCGTAGGGCTCTTACTAGTGGATGTTCTCCCTTTGTGTAGGGCCCTGCCTGTGTTTTTGATGAAGCAAATTTGTGTGAACAGTATCCAAGAAGTGGGGTAGAAGGGAGTTCTAAGTAAACGGAGGCAACGATCGGCAAAAATAAGAATAACAATTGGGATATTTACAGAGTCAGGTTATCTTTCTAAAGATTACTTATTATTTTCCAAGGGAGAAGTACATGTTTACAATGGAAAGACCTAGCAATCACCCACTCAACCAAGTGATTAAACGTAACATCACTAATGAATGGCCAGATCCATGTAACGTAAAACACACCGCATTGCCTTGAGGTAGTCTGACCAAGAGTGTTGTGTCTGAATCTATTTACATCTTTAGACTGAACTTCCAGCCTATGAGAAATATTCGGGATGGAAGACAAGGTAAGCAACCCCACAAGGAAATAATCAGATAAATCTAGAATGTAGAACATCCCGCAAATCAACTAGCCTTGTCCCTTCAAAAAGTCTATATGATGAAAAAAGAAAAAAACGTTGAGGCACTGTTCTAGATTATAAAACCACTAACAAGGTTAGTGGACAAATGCAATGCATGAGAATCTTGATTGGCTTCTGGTTTGAAAAATACAGTTATCAAAGACATTGAGAGGGCAATTGAAGAAATTTTAATATGGACTGGATATTTGATGATATTAGGGAATGATTATGAACTCGGCAGGTTAAATAAAGTTCCTGCACAGATGTCAAAAAAAGTCTTTATTTTTATAAGATACACACTGAAACTTAGTGATGTCTACAATTACTTTAAAAGGGCTTAGCTCCCCACCCCCACCCAGAAAATATATTACATAATACTTACACGCGCAGGTTGATAAAGCAAATCTGACACAATGAACAATTATTGAGTCTAGGTGGTGGAAATATTGGGGCCCACTGTACTGTTTCACCTGTTCTATATGTTTGAAAATTTGTCATAATAAATGTTAGAAGATAAGGAGACAAAGTAACAAGCAAGCTAGTCCTCTCTTCTCTGAATGAAAATTTCCTTCCTTGGCATTTAATAATACAAATAAATTATAAAACTCTTGTCCTAATGCATCTGAACCAGTTATTGGGGACCATACATTGCTCAGACACCCTCTACAACATATTCTGGGGACAGCAATTGTGTTGAGAAAAGATCATAGCCCTCTTGATGGGGTATCATTCTCACCGTCCTTCGAAACCTTGTTATTCCCACACCAAAGATCCTATCAACACATGGCTAATAAAATGGTAAATGTAGCTGGTATTTGCTTATCTACTGTTGTTTTTTTTTTTAAATAAAGTACAATTCTTTATCTTCTTTTAGTTGGACCCCAGTATAGAAACATAGAAAAACAGAGATCCCATGTAGCATGACTGCTATTCATCCTTTTCAAGGGTTTAAATCCATCCCTTAAAAGTTCAATGTTGAAGGGGCAGCTGGTAGAGGGAGGTGCTGACAACCACACAGATTTCTAGGAACTACATTTTCCTACCTGCTGCAGTGGCTGCCTGGCCTCATATGAGCACCCTCTATTTAACCCCAGCATCCCTGTCACAGGAGCTGATTCTTGCAGGTCAAATCACCAAATCCAAGAGCCACCTGTTCCCAAGTTCATGTACTTAAGGGTCTTGAACCAGCAACAAAAATAGCAACATGTGATCTTGCTTCCGCATAGAGATAACTTAGTCATTTGGTATCACTCGAGTTTTGTTTTTAGATAGTGATGCAGGTGATATACGTAAGGAATACAGGTACGGAGGCAGTAAAGCATCTTGTATGTAGTCTGGGTGCTCCATTAGCCCTGCTGTGGAGGACAAGAATGAAAAGCAGCAGGGAATGAAAGCAGTAAATAATCCAAAGCTTCACTCCACACCAGGTACTTCTATTCGTTCCTGACCTTTCTAGAAGAACAGCCATTAGAAAATAAACTTGATCACTTCGGGCTTTTCCAAAGGCAGACAGCAAGAGAAAGAAGCACAACCCCAAAGTTAAAAGTTTGCATTACTTGGGGAAAGAGTGTGAAGTGTGAGTCTGACGATTAGCTCAAGGACTTCTCTATTTGATTCTCTTCCAAACTAAAACACATCACACTAAGGCTAACACACAAAAATATAAAATACACTGAAGCTTAATGCTGAAAATATACACATAATATATACAATGGCATTATAGATACAGTATATATATATATTTATATGTATAGTGAGGTATATATGATGAGATTCTATACATATATATATTTTGTGTCGTGTGTATGTATGTGTGTGTGTGTGTGTGTGTGTGTGTGTGTGTGTGTATAAAATCTCCTGGGAAATGTGAAAAAGTGTTTCCTTTTGATTGTTGAGTTCAAGTTTATCTGAGAGGACAGGAAAGTCTTACCTAGGTACAAGGATGCGTTTTCTTTCTTGACATTGTCATCCAAGTAGGTTGGTCCCAAGGTATAAATAGGTGTGGAACCCATTCCGATGAGAATCTGTGCGCAAATGAATAAAGCCACATAGACCCAGTGATTATTTCCTCCTGAGTCCTTCAGGCAGGCGGGAGGCTCCGAGGTGGCCGTGGAGTTGCCATTCTGACACAGGCCGTCGTTGGAGGCCGAGGCATTCAACTCTTGGATCTGGTAGGGAGGCGAGATGAAGTGAGGTAAAGCAAAGAGGGCAGCCCCGATGGCAATGAAAAGTCCACCGACGGCCAGCCACAGGGGCCTCCGACCCCGGCCGCCAAAGTAGCTGACGAACACCACCACCACCAGGCTCCCAATGTCAAAGCAGCTGACCAGTAGCCCCGACTCAGAACTCTTCAGACTGTAGCGCCTTTCGATGGTGGTGATGACACTGCTCAAGTAGCCGGAGACCATCAACGCCTGGATGAAGGTCAGGAAACACATGCAAACCAGGAAGCAACGGGAATCAGTGAGGACCACATAGAGGCACCTTCTCCCCTGGAGCGTGGCCAGCGTGGAGGACACCGACACGGCTTTGCTGACTTCCACCCTGTGGTTACATTCCATGAGCCCTGCCATCTCTGCCGAAGTGGACGGAGCAGAGGGACTGGGGGCCAACCCGCTTGGGCCCTGTTTCGACTCCTGACGGCCCAAAGAATCTGTACAGCCAAAAGCTGCCTTTGCGCCTGTACTCGCAGGACTGAGGTCTGGCCGGCAGGAGGCGCTGTTCAGGACGGGTAAACTCTTGGACCTAAAGGTCTCTGGTTCGCACTTCTCTTGGACAGCTCCTACTGTGGCTTGCGCTTCCAGCTGCTCTCCCGCCTGGGGCTGCTGCCCAGTGCCTTCGTCCATGGCTCTTAGAATTCAGATTCGATCGCTGGTCGCACTCAGGGACTCCGGCGCTTTTCATCCACCGGCACCAGGGGCCGAAGTCTGGCCCTCTCAGTCGTGCCTACCAGGGACCGGGGCCGGGGGTGCAGAGCCGCGCAGCAGGGCATCCTCACCAGCAGGGAGGCACCCAGGGCATCCTGACCGCAGATGCGGCCCCGAGGCTCCGCAGCCGCGTGCCCCGGGGGGCAGGGGTCCGCGCGGTCCTGCGTTGAGCCCTGCTGGGGGTCCACCTCGGGGCGGTAGCTCGCGGTAGGAGCCTTGCACGTCCCGGGCGCATCCCCTCCGCCGCCGCCGCTCGGCCCGCCGCCTGGAGCGAGTACGCCCCGTGCCCAGCGTGGGGGCGCTTAGCGCTGTTGCCCGCGCCGCATACCGCCCGGCTGGCTGGGCCGGAGGCGCCCTGTCCTCGCCGCCTCCGCTTGCGACACCCTCGGGCGCAAAGATGCCAACCTGCAAAGCAGAGAGAGGGCGGTCAGCGAAGGGCGGCTGCGGCTGGGGCTGGCGTCCCGCCGCCCCGGGGGCCAGCGCTGGGTGACGCGGACGGTCCCAAATGGGACCGAGGCACGAGCGGGGAGCGAAGCCCTGGAGGAGGAAGCGGCTGCAGGCTGCAGCCTCTAGTGCCCGAACAATAAGCAGCAGGCGGTCGGCAGAGACCCTCCCTCATTGTCTACCATGGACCTGCCCCCGCCCCGCCCCTTTTGCCTTAAACAGAGCATCTGCTTTTATATGTTAATAATTATCAACCTGGCAGCCGTGACTCAGAGGCAGTGTCTTTTATTCGGCTGAACTAATTGCAACCTTTTGGTACTCCTACTCCATTACTCAAAATAGAAAATGCCCAAAAGAACAAAGGAAAGTTTTTTTGGGGTGTGTGTGTGTGTGTGTGTTTCCTTACAAACAGTACATTCCCAGTACCGATTTTTTTTTAAAAAAAAAAGGGGGGGGGGGAAAGCTGCGTGTGTAGAAATGTGTGTACACACTTGTGCGCAGGCACGTGTGCGCGACTGGATGCGAATCCGTCTGCTCCATCAGGGACACGTATGCAAAGCCCAGAGCAGCCGCAAAAAGGTCAACGCTCTAGCCTCTTTACTCCCGACACTAAAAATAACCCCCCAGACCGAAAGAACTATTCAATTTCAAATACCAGGGGCATTTGAGGCTGCGGCCCACACTAAGTCCCAGCGCGCAGTGTCACGCGAAACCGAAAATCAGTTTGCTTTGCGGAGGGGTGGGGAAGCAACAGCCAAACAAAGAGATGCCGGCACGCTCGCTGTCACAGAGCTCGCTGGGAGCCCACCGAGCAGTCTTGGCGCCAGGAGGCCGCGGGAGAGGTACGCTGTTTACATCGAGCGCACCCTGCGCGCGTGGGCCCGGGGTGCGTGCGCGAGCGCGCGCGCACACACACACCACACACACAGACACGCAGAGAGACCCCTCACGCCCGCACACACACACACACACACACACACACACACACACGCGCGCGCGCGCGCGTGGATATCGGAGCCCCTCGCGCGCTCCCGCATCCGGCTTGAATTCAGCGAGAGCCGAAAACAGGTGTGTCCCCGGGGTAAGCCCCCGCCCCCCATCTCGGGGACTCCCACTTCAGTGCTCCCGCCCGGGGTGATGTGCACCAGGTGGGAGAGGAGAGCCGGACTTCGCCGCGTTGGGTTTCATTTCGGGTTTGTGTGATGCTGCTGAGGGAAGAAAGGAGGACGGGTAAGGGAGAAAGGCGGGGAGGCTGGGCGTCCAGGGGCGGCCGCTCCGGCGGCTCCCTCGGCTCCGCCGGGCCGGACGGGCTCCCAGATTCCCGGCCTGCCGGCCGCTCGCAGTCCGGGCTTCCCCGCCGCCTCCTCGCCCGGGCGCCGTCCCGGGGAACCCCACCGGCGGCCGCGCGCCGACCCGGGGAATCCCGGCAAACTCCCTCGGCGCTCGGCGGCGGCCGAGCCCCTGCCCGCGCGGGCACCCACCCCGCAGCGCCGGCGCGGAGGGACGCACGCTCCCCAGCCGGGAGCTCTCGGGGCCGGCGTGGAATCCCTGGGACACCCCTGCGCGTGCACACACACACACACACACACACGCACGCACGCACACACAGCCCGCGGGAGGACGGCTCGCCGCGCTGCCCGGGCGCACCAGCCGCCGCTACTCACTGGTGAGTGTCGGTCAGAATGTCTGGCTGAGAGCGGAGCGGCGGGAAGTGGGGGCTGTGGAGGCGCGGGAGTAGTGGGGAGACGCCTGGGGAGGCAGCTTCGGTCCAGCCGCGGAGAAATCAGTGAATGAGACTGTGAGTCGGGCTGAACTCTTACCCCCACCCCTCGCCTGTCACCCAAGCCTCCCTCTCCAGACACACGCGCACAGAGACGCGCCCGGAGCGGAGCAGCAGAGGGCGCAGGCGCGCGGGCGGCCGCCCAGCCCCGGCCCGGAGGCAGCGGGCCACCCGCCGCCCTTCACCCGCCCGGCCAGGACGGGAGGCGGAGGAGCGCTGAAGCCCTGAGGGGGCAGGTCTCCAAAAAAGTGAGCTGCTGAGCCAGGGAGCCCATTCTGAATAAAGAAATTATTTCTGTCCGTTTGCTCCGTGTCGTGGGCACCCACAATGTCTAGGGACCAGAGTAGGTTGTGGGGACCAACGATGAACAGGACAGGATCCCTGGACTGAGGAAACCTCTGTATTGTGGAAGAAATACACCCTAAGTAGCCTAAAACAACGAGGCGAGCTCCTTACAGGATGCCACCGAAGAACCTAATATCCATTCACTTAACTCCGCCATCATTTCCAGGCAGAAGGAAAGGCGTGTGCAACAGCATGGGGCATGGTGCTACAAGTTAATAGGTAGAGGAGTTGCAGGGAGATCGCAGGGATGGGGCCGAGGAAGGACCGCAAGGGTTGCAGCGTGGAGAAGGTCAGCAAGGGCTTCACGGCTTGTGAGCTGTCTGCCGTGAAGGGCCAGTGATGCTCTGAGTCGCTCACCAGAAAGGTGTTCTGGCAGTGGTGGGTGAATCGAGGCCACGTTGAGGGCACTGAGACAAGTTAGGAAGCAATCTCTAGACAAAATGGGATGAGGTGGTGACAAGGACATGGAGAGGAGGAACTGATTAACTATACAATGAGAAGGTGGAAGTGGCCATACCTGGAAGTCAATGTAATCTGGAAGATGAGAAAACGGTCCAATGTAAGATGTCTCTCAAGTTTCATACGGGACTGACTGGGTAGATGACATCCAACCCAAACACAGGAGGAGCTCTTGAGGGAAAGATGGTTCTCCTTTCAGACTCATTGATTTCGCCAGGCAGGTATACATGTCCCATAAGCCATTTTGATATATGATACACAGGGAGTTTGGACTGGAGACGTAAATTAACAGTCATCAGCCCAAAGGTGACAATCAGGTGAATAAGGAAGACCAGGCAGACTGCAGAGAGGAAGGCTAAGGACAGGGCCCTGTCTAAGACCACAGTCTAAGAGACGGAGAGGGAAAAAGCTGAGGAGGGAGATTAGAACCAATGGAGGTGGGTGAAGAATCAGAGAAGTCACAGAAGCCATAGCAGCAGAAAATTCTTAAGAAGGGAGTTATCAGATGCATGGAAACCTGAAGAGAAGTCAGAGAGGTTAACTGAGAAGAGTCCATTCACTGTAGCAAGCAGGAGGACACTCACTTCAAGCTGAGCTTCAAGAGAGGGAGATGGTGATCTAAAGAAGGAAGGGGATTGCCCTACCACTGCCACGACTATGCTCGCCATTCCTGCCATGCCAGAGCCACTTCATTGACCCTTGGCCATTTCCAATGAGAATACTGTCTCCACTTTATAGACCTGATGAGTAAGGTGCAGAGAGATTAAGTAACTCGGTGAGGGCGCACAGCTGGTCTGTGGAACCCGTGTGTTCCTAAAGCCCATCCTCTTAACCCTGACTGGAAGATCTCTCATAATTGTACAGCAGCTTGACTTTTCGGTGCACCTTGCATCTGTTAATTATCTTACTTTAGTCCAATAACTACCATTCACAGCCAATCCTTGGAGAACGAAATAGGCCAGCTGACACCAAAGAGCAGTTAGTGTGTGCTTGATGCCCATGATGAGGCAACACTGATCTTCTGGTAGCTTCCAGACTGACCAAACAAACGGGGCAAAGATACTCCTTTCCTCATCCCCTGCCACTATGCCCTCCTCCTGAGATCTCCATCAAGCCCACTGTTTCTTTTCCACAAACAAGCAGTATGACTCCAGCTCCACCCCGGCCCAAATTGTAGTCTCCTACTGCTGGTAATGTAGGCAAAAGCGTGCATCACTTCTTGCACCTAAATACTCCTCGGAGCTTAGTCTGGATCCAAACAGAATCGATCTGCCTCCTATTACATCCTTCTAAGCTCTTTGGCCCATTCCCTCATTTCAGCCCCAGCCCCAGACGTCAGTTTTTCTCCAGCAAATTCAATCTGTTGCATTAGGTGCCAACAGACGGCTTCCCTGCTGAAAGTCAAATAATCATGTCCCTGGAACATGCTGTGTTCATTCATGGTCCATTACTGTAGTTAAACTAGCAACAACTCTAAGAACCTATAGATTGTTTTTATTGCCCCTCATAGAAAGATCATGATTTACAGACAGAATCTAAAAAGGCCCAATTAGCTACCCATACCGGAAACAAGAAGAAAACATTTAGCAAGAGACACTTCTTTTGCTTTCTCTTCCATAGTTAAGTGTGACCTTGGAAAAGGCCAGGCGTGTCTCCATCAGCCCTAATTGTCAGATTCATAGAAAGAAATGGATTCACATCATGGGATTCTGCTACAGCCGTGGCTTATTTCACACAATATAAGTGAGTACAGCTGCCTAAACCAGAATATGTACCTTGTTAGGTATATTGGGATAAACTCTCTTCGAATTTCCAGGTTGCTAATGCTTCTTCTAAGTCATTAATCAGTGTAACTTACACATAAATTGCTCCTTGCCCAGCCTTCATATAATAAGAAGGTAGCCTTCAGAATCACCTACTGCATTCCATGGGCTTAAAATCTGGCTGCTCTGGAGAATGGAACAAGGAAAGTGAGAGGGAACTTGTTCTTCACTCTCTTCTCTCCTTCCTGAAAAAAGGCTCACTTCAGAAGTCTCCCAGACACGGGAAGAACTGGATTTTGGTGCAGAATATTTTCTGGGCTTAAAATATAATTCACAGTTGCTATAACTGAATTAGACACTGGTTGCTTCAGAGGGGACAAATTGTATGTTTAAGTTAACTTTTTTTTTCAATATTGAAACACAGCTTTATTCACAGACCCTAAAGAGGTATCGAGAGGATTAGCCTCTGTGACATATTTAAATTACATCTCTATTCTTAGTTCCAAAAAGGAATTTGTTTTGTTTTTATTTGTTTTTGTGAGAGAGAGGGGGAGAGAGAGAGAGAAAGCACAAGTAGGGGAGTAGCAGGGAGAGACAGGGAGACACAGAATCCAAAGCAGGCTCCAGGCTCTGAGCTGTCAGCACAGAGCAGGACAAGGGGCTCGAGCTCACTAACTGTGAGATCATGACCTGAGGCAAAGTCAGACGCTTAACCCCCTGAGCCACCCAGGTGCCCCCAAAAAGTAATTTATGATATAACTGATTTCCTCAAATTGTTTTTATTTTTTTTAACTTAGTTTTATTTTTATTGAGATATCCTTGACATGATGCTTTTTAGGTGTTTGATATATGTATCTATTGTGAACTAATTGCAACGATAAGTCTGGTTAATATCCATCACCACACATGGTCACAAATTTTTTTCTCGTGATGAGAACTTTTCAGATCTACTCCCTTAGCAACTTTCAAACATACAATACAGTGTTGTTAACTATAAGATTAAAAAGTAAACTCTTAACAGGAGTTGGCATTTACAGCCTCACTTAGAAGGAAATTTCAAGCTGGGTAAAACAAAAGAGAAACAGATTTGGCCCTGGGGTCCAGAGAATGCACCCAGTCACTCCAGCCCTGTGGTTTGCAAGTGCTGAAGGAGTATCTGACCAACTGCGTGAGCTTTAGCACTGCTAGTCCCATGGCCCAAGAGGCCACAGTCCCCTGAACACTTGGACACATGGTCACCCTCTAAAGGAGCCAAGCAATTTGGCTGCACCTCTGGGACACAGCGAGGACAAGGAGACAAGACTCTATCAGTCAGGACCTTCTAGAACCTGCCACCTCCCTTAATAAAAGTAAGCCAGATAATCTAAGGCTAGTAATGAGGAGAAAATTCCCTGTGAACAGGAGACATCTATCTCCAAAGATTCACATTCCCTTGAAAGATATACATATTTACCACCACTGGCTCCTGGGCCTGGAAAAGGAAGGAAGTAGGACAGGAAGGGGGAGGAAGGAGGTAAGTAGAGGTGATCTGCCATGGGCCCTAAGCATCTCTGCACATTCTTTGTGGGTAGGCCAAGAAGGCAAGGCCCAGGCCATTTCTCAGTGTGTGTCTGCAGCCAGCAACCTTGAGGGATGAGCTAACATCTTCCCCTGGACAAACCAGGCTTGCTTCTGCTTCGGTGCAGCCCCCAAGCTCAATGCTCCTGTCCTGTTAGGCAACCCACTGCAGGTACAGGACGCTGCATCACCTGGGGGGATTTAGTGGGCATGGGGAAGCGAACAAACATCATACAGACACTGCCTGCTTCTTTTGCCATCAGTAACAACGTCCTTTTTCTGATTCTGGAGTCTCTTCTCCCTAGCACCCATGAAACAGTAGCAGGCTCCCTTGTTAGCTTGGAAGCAGGGTTACATCCTCAACCCTACACAGTTCCCGACAGGCACCACCCAATTTTAACATTCTGACTCAGATATTAGCTTTCCTTATAATCTATAGTACAAGTTGGGTCAAGGCCTGAACTTTTAAAAAAGGAAAATAAATACAAAGCATAAAATGAAATGAAACTGTGTTAGATATGCTTGATTGACATTCAATGTGCAGCCCCTACATTTGTTTCTTCTTGAATGACAGAGTCTACAAAGCTTTAAAAAAAAAAAAAAACACATCCCCCAGACTCCCTTGCTGATCAGGTGGTTCTGGATGAGAACTGAAGCACTCCTGTGGGTTTGGGAAGGTGGGATGAGTCACAGGCCAGCTTTTTGGCTGTCTTATGCCAGCAAGCAGGTCAGGGAGACATGTTGTTTTTCTGCTTCAGTATCCATTTGTCCAAACTCCAGCTTCTGGGTGTTGAAAGGCAGTCGTAGCACTGGGTCTCCTGAAGCGAATACACCAGGGAAGGTCTTTGATTTCTAACCCCACTGCTTCCTCCCCCAGATTGTGGCAGATAAACCAGTTTCCCTAGCAGGAAAGATCTACAGTGTTCCAAGAGTCATTCCTGGTCATCCAATCTAGAGATCATTTGTCTGGCCCTTCCAGAGATTTTCTAAGCATGTATCTTTCTGTAGTGAGTCTCTTTCTGCCAAAAGCCCAGAGTGATTTCTCTGTCCTAAACTAAGCTAAGATTAATACAGCAGATAGGTGTTTTTTTTAAATTATGGCTCACTCATCCACAACTGGAGGCCCCTCTGCCTAGCTCTCAACTCGCCTTTCTAAAGCAGAAGTCTCTTTAGGACCTATGTTAGGGATGACCTTGAACAATCGGTAAACTTCTCAAGGTCTAGATCCAGAGAGCAATGCCAAGAGAAGGCTAGAATTCCTCTCTCCTTCCTTTCTCGTTTCCATTCCCTATCTGAGGACATTTTTTTTTTCCCTAAACGATTGGAAAGATCCATATTCCAGCGGTGACCTGAAGGAGGTGATCATATCCCAGAGCACAGAAGAATAATTAACACAAGATAATATAAAACAACACCCTCACTGCAATGACACACTGTTGAAGCTCCCCTTCAAAGCAGGTAGAATGGCAGCACGTTCTCTCAGTTCTTTACACTTATCTGAAAGACCTGCAGGGGCGCCTGGGTGGCTCAGTCGGTTGAGTGTCCAACTTTGGCTCAGGTCACGATCTCACGGTTCGTTGGTTCGTGACCCGTGTTGGGCTCTGTGCTGACAGCTCGAAGCCTGGAGCCTGCTTCGGATTCTGTGTCTCCCTCTCTCTCTCTCTGCCCCTCCCCCGCTCGTGCTCTGTCTCTCAAAAATAAATAAATGTTAAAAAAAAAATTTTATAAAAGACCTGGAGATCTGCTGTATGACATGGTATCTATAGTCAGCAATAATATATTGTACGCTTAAAATTTTGTTGAGGGTTGGTCTCATTGTAAGGTATTCTTACCAAGAAAATAAAGTTATAAAAAATAGTAAGTGAGGGGTGCCTGGGTGGCTCAAGTCAGATAAGTGGCCGACTCTTGGTTTCCACTCAAGTCAGGATCTCACTGTTCATGAGTTCGAGCCCCACGTCAGGCTGTATGCTGACAGCATGAGCCTGCTTGGGATTCCCTCTCTCCCCCTCTCTCTCTGCCACTCCCCTGCTCTTGCTCTCTCTGTCTCTCTCAAAACAAATAAATGAACTTTAAAATAATGATAATAAATGAAAGACCTGAAGCACTGACGGTTATAAACAATCTGTGGTGTATGTAAGGCCTGCTGTTAGCAAAAGGGAGGCTAGCTTCTGGACAGCGGCATCCTCCCCGGCTTCCCCACCCCCTTCCGAAGGTCTGTTGTCATCTGTGGCAAATTAACACTATTTCATCTTTGTGGTGAGCACATGGGTGTCACTTATACATATGTCATCACAACATGACGCCCAATTCTAGAAGGCACCATTGTTTTATGCACCACTCAGAAGGAAAAAATGCTTCCAATTAGACTATGACACATGCCTCAGTGATGAAAGAAAAAGAGGGCTCTGTTGCCAAACTGCCTCAGTTTCATTCTGGCTCTGCCCTTTATGCTGGTATGGCCTTGGATAATTTACTAAACCTCTCTGCCTCAGTTTTCAGGCTGGGGTTAATCACAGAATCTATCTCACGGGGTTGTTGTAAGCAGTAAATGACAGAACATCGGCAAAATGCTTCCTTCCAAGAAGTTCTTGGAACCTAACAAACGTCAGGCATTGTTACAGATCTGTATTGCTGTCTCCCGCATTCATCTTAACCGCCTTTTTTCCTCTCTGGTTGTCAGAGGGCAGGGAATCCGAATTTTTTCCTTCATGCAGGCCGCCCACTTCTCTAGGATTCGTTCCTATCTGGGAAATTATGATCAGACTGATACAACATCACATGCCCTTTAGGATCCGGTATTTGGTTGTTTACGTTTGTTTTGCTTCCTTTTTCATCTTTCAACTGTGGGTACCCTTTCCTCATCGGTACCACCACCCCTACTCACAAATTTAGGAAAAGCTCAACAATAATGATCCCTCTTATTTACCATATTAGGGCTGATTACCTATTTTATGTACATTCTTTCATCTTCACTCCTCAGTTTAGATTATCAATTCCATTTTAGAAGAGAGAGCTGAGGCTCAAAATGATCGTCAACTTACCCTAACTCTTTAGGCATAGAAAGTGTGGAGATCCAAAGCCAGATCAGCCACATTCCAAGGCCTATGCTTCTGGCTACCTAGCTGTGTTTGCTTGGAAATGTGCTTTACATACATTTTAGGAAGTCATCGTTGATTAAGATGAGGCATGTCTCAGGGCGACTGGGTGGCTCAGTCGATTAAGCGTTGGATTTTGGCTCAGGTCATGAACTCACGGTTGTGGAACTGAGCCCATTTTGGGCTCTGCACTGACAGAGCGGAGCCTGCTTGGGAGTCTCTCTCTCTCTCTCTCTCTCTCTCTCTCTCCCTCCCTCCCTCCCTCCCTCCCTCCCTCCCTCTCTCTCTCTCTGCCTCTCCCTCCCTCTCAAAATAAATAAGTAACATTTAAAAAGAGGGGGGGTGGTGCCTGGGTGGCTCAGTCAGTTAAGTGTCTGACTTCAGCTCAGGTCGTGATCTCACAGTTCGTGAGTTCAAACCCCACATTGGGCTCTGTACTGACAGTGTGGAGCCTGCTTGGGATTCTCTCTCTGCCTCTGCCACTGCCCCTCCCTCACTCATGCTCTCTCTCAAAATAAATAAAAATAAATTTAAATTAAAAAAAAAAAAAGGATGAAGCATGCTATTGCTTTTGAGTAAAACTACAAAACAAACCACCCATCAAGGCCTGATCTCTATAATGAGTAGGCCTCATGGTTTTACAGGGCTGCCCAACTGTCCAGTCACTAGCTGTGGTTTCATTCCCAACTCATGACTCCTCCCAACCTTCCCCACATTCCTTCTCTGGAAGGAGGGCGCATGAGCATCACGGACAAGATACCATAAAGCCCATCCCTCGGAAGACTGCTCCCCACCCCCACCTCCAGTGCATTCCATCATAAAGCTAAGAAATACCTGGCCAGCCGCTTGTGGTGAGTAAACCGGCCTCCTCTCACAGCCAGTCTTGCAAAAGAGAGGCGAAATCGAACCTAGCTTCCTGAGATCCTGAGTCACAAACGCCCATGGTACACTTCTTTAACTAAAAACACAGAAATGGAAGGGGCTGTGTGGGATGATCAGGAGCTCAGAGCTCAAACCTCCTTTCCTTACTGGAAAGACACTCTGAAAGAGCTTTCCAAGAGCTCACTCGAGTCCCCTTCTCTCTTCTCTGCCTTTTTTTGTTGTTGTCAATGATATTTTTGATAATTATCTGATTGCGAATAAACTCCAAAAGTCCAGGTTGAAGTGCTATATTATTTTTTTATTGGCTTTGGCATGTGTGCACAGGGGCTTGTTTTTGGCCGACTTCTAGGCTCCATTCCCTTTGGCTGTGATACTCTGACAACTGCTCCGTTTGTCTTATTGTAACTAATGAAGACAAAATGACCCAATATGAGTATAACGTACCACTCAGGCCATCAGGGAAGTGATTTTAAAGGCTTTAGTAATCCATTTGGGGGATCACAAAACCTGCCATCAAGGAATGGGATTTAAATGACAAATTGTCTATCTTTCCCTTTGAGGAAATTAGAGCTATTAGAGGCTAAGTTTAGTTTGCCTAAACTGAGAAATGACCTGACAAATGCCCATGTATATGATAAGGGAGCATGGGGTAAGCTGAGGGCAAAATGCAGGCTAACAGCAACCCCCCCCCCCCAGTGGGACATGTATGATATTCCTTGGACACTCCAGGCTGTCCCAAAACAGGAAAGGACAAAAAAAAAAAAAAAAAAAAAAAAAAAAAGGTTAAACTGATAAGAGTCTCCACCAGTTTACCAGAAAAAGGCAATCCCGTCATAGCCTAAAGTCCAGGAACTTCCTACTGTCTTAATGGTAATGCCCTGCTGGGGAAGGGGTGGGGGGGCGAGTAACAACCTTAGCTTGACAATGGCTAGGCCTCCAGTAAGTGTTTAGCATGTGAAAGTCTCTTTGGAAACTCCCTCTAGACTTTATCTCCCACCCCCCAACAATAGCAGTGTGGCCCTTCCGGCCCTGGTCCCCATGCTTTAATAAAATCACCTTTTTGCACCAAAGACATTTTCAAGAATTCTTTCTCGGTCACCGGCTCTGGATCCCATGAACCGTCCATCGCCCTAAAACTTCATCATATACAGTGGAAATATAACATCTAAACGTGGCAATCTTTTCCCCTTCTTTCAGTTGGCTTTCTTTGTGAAATTTCACACCAGAGGAAAAATGTGATTTTTCAAGCAGAAAAGAACTATTGTGAGAGTTAGCTCATTTTGGAACCAGGACGAATTTTAAGCCCCAGAGAAGAAACTGAAATATGCTTTAAGGAGAAATAATACAGGTAAGCGAAAATATTCATTTTCTCTCCATATTATGTTCATCCTTCTTCAGTCTTCCCTAAAGAAAAATATCTTTGGGAAGAAAAGTCTGAAACCCTGAAGACAATTTTTACTAGTCTTAGAAAATGTCTTTTCATTAATATATTTTACACACATAACAAGAAAGCAAAACTGAGAATAAGCAAAGTAATCCAAACTATCAAAAACCTAACAAAATTAGCTCCCTTATATGCCACCAAGACGGGAGCTTATCTGTCTCCTGCAATTTGAAGACAAAGATCTGATTTCCTCTAAGTGCAAGGCCCAGGAGGGAAACACTGCATGCATGATGAAGAGTCTGCGTTGAACCCTGAAGAATAAGCAGAATTTGCACACGTGTGCGTGCACTGGCCTCTGAGACAGAGCAGCCCTTAAAGAGGGAGATTAAAAAAGGAACACTTTTGGGGCGCCTGGGTGGCACAGTCGGTTGGGCGTCCGACTTCAGCCAGGTCACGATCTTGCGGTCCATGAGTTCGAGCCCCGCATCAGGCTCTGGGCTGATGGCTCAGAGCCTGGAGCCTGTTTCCGATTCTGTGTCTCCCTCTCTCTCTGCCCCTCCCCCGTTCATGCTCTGTCTCTCTCTGTCCCAAAAATAAATAAACGTTGAAAAAAAAATTTTTTTAATAAAAAAGGAACACTTTTGGAGCGCCTGGGTGGCTCAGTTGGTTAAGTGCTGGATTTTACCTCAGGTCATGATCTCACAGTTCATGGGTTCGAGCCCTGTGTCAGGCTCTGTGCCAACAGCTCTGAGCCTGGAGCACACTTCAGATTCTGTGTCTCCCTCTCTCTCTGCTCCTCCCCCACTCGCACTCACTCACGCTCTCTCTCTCTCAAAAAAAATAAATATTAAAAAAGAAAGAAAGAACACTTTTGGGCACTGGTGGTATTGTTGTGGAATCCAGAACACATGAGGGGGATAAACAGGAAGTAAGAAAGGAAAGCTGGTCACCGCCAACTAAGAAGGATAGCCTCTATTCCATAGACCACAGAAAGTCATTGAAGGTTTCTAAGCAAAGCAGTGACAGGATTAAGCAGAACTTTATGAAGATGAATTTCTCAGGAAGTGGTGGGTGGGACTGGAGTGGGAAAGAGACTGTAGGTAGAAAGACCACTCCCAAAGCAACTAGGATAGTACGGGCAAAACCATGACCTTGGGTTCCAATAAGTAAGGACCAGGAATTAGACCGCTGTTGTTTTATGACATGGGATCCGTGACACCAGATTGGAGGGATCTTGGGAATTGTGTAGCCAAAAATTTACAAACCTATGGTCAAACCAGGCTGATGATAAAGCCTACATATATATGTGTGTGTATGTGGGCTTTACACACACATATATATTACACACACACACACACACACACACACACACATATTTCAGTTTTCAGAGTTCGATCCCAAAACTATTCTAAACTTGACATGTTTCAGATGAAAGATCCAGATTTCTGCATTCTAGATATTTGCCATTTGCCATACTGGGTTCCAGGCCCTCAGTTACTGCCTGGCCTGTATGAGCCTCTTAGTTTGAGATCTCTTGATTTAGGCCAATTCCTGTCCTGCCACCCCTACCCCCAATCTCGAAGATGAAGGAACTTCTTTCAAGGTAAGTTTCAAGGAACTTTCCAAGGAAAGTGATTTTCCTAAAGCTTCACCTGCAGAGGGTGGCAAAGTCAATGAGGAATGACATGGGACAGTGACGGTTTTACTTTGTACAGCAGCTTGAAACATATGGTCTTGTTCCTCACAGCTCTAAAAGGTAGACATCATTACACCCAAAACTAATGCAACATTATGTGTCAACTATACTTCAATTTAAAAAAAACAAAAACAAAAACAAAAATAGAAGCAGGCGGACATCACTATCCCCATTTCATAGAGGAAGCAAAGGGTTGAGAGAGAGACTAGTTAATTTGGCCAGAGCCACATGGCTGATCAGCAGTGGAGACAATGTAAACCTAGATCTATCCTAGACCTTTTGTTACACAATTAGTGTGAGATCCTGGAGGCAGACAAACCTACTTAAAATTTGGCCAGGCCATTGACTGGCTGTGAGATAGCGGGGATGTTACTCAACCTGAGTTCAGCTCTTTGGTCTCTAAACTGACATGAACATGTATCCAACAGCAGCTAACACACAGTAGGAATTACAGTTCCTATATATTGATCCTATATGTATATTACAGTTCGTATACATTGCTTACTTGGGCGGGATATTGTGCTATGTTCCATACTCCATGATAAAATGAATGCTGTTATCCACGTTTCGATGGGAAAAAAACTGAGTTTTGGCGCAGGTCATGATTTCATGATTTTTTTTTAATTTTTTTTAACGTTTTTTTATTTATTTTTGAGACAGAGAGAGACAGAGCATGAACAGGGGAGGGTCAGAGAGAGGGAGACACAGAATCTGAAACAGGCTCCAGGCTCTGAGCTGTCAGCACAGAGCCTGACACGGGGCTCGAACTCACAGACCGCGAGATCGTGACCTGAGCCGAAGTCAGCCGCTTAACCGACTGAGCCACCCAGGCGCCCCATGATTTCTTGATTTTGTGGGTCCAATCCCCGCCATTGGGCTCTGTGCTTAGAGCACAAAGCCTGCTTGGGATTCTCTGTCTTCCTCTCTCTCCACCCCTCCCTTGCTCATGCTCTCTCTCTCAAAATAAATAAATAAACATAAAAAAAAGAAGAGGAGGAGGAGGAAGTTTGGACACAGACAAGCACAAAGGGAAGACCAAGTGAGGACACAGGGAACGGGAACACATGGATGGCCACCTATAAACCAAGGAGAGAGGCCTCAGAAGAAAATAATCCTACTGACAACCTTGATCTCCAATTTCTAGCCTCAGAACTATGAGAAAATAAATCCCTCTTGTTTAAGCCACATAGTCTGTGCCACTTTGTTATGGCAGCCCTAGAAAATTAATACAAAAATTGTTTTTGTAAGATAAATATTTTAAAATTATAATAGCTAGTAACTTATTTTAAAATTCATTATTTTTTAAAGTTTATTTATTTATTTTTGAGAGAGAGCAAGTGCAGGGGGTGGGGGGAGCGCATGCATTAGTGCACATGAGCAGGGAAGGGGCAGAGAAAGAAGGAGAGAGAGAATCCTAAGCAGGCTCCACACTATTAGCACAGAGCCCAACCCAGGGCTCAAACTCATGAATTGTGAGATCATGACCTGAGCCAAAATCAAGACTCAGATACTTAACCAACTGAGCCCCCAAGGCATCCCTAAAGTTCAATCTTAAATAAGTTTCAGGATTAAAAAAAAAAGTTTCAGGATTTTAACTATTTCTGACAATAAGGAAAAGTAGTTAAAAACTTTCATGATTCACTTCTCAGAATAAATTAAAAGGAAATTACTTGTGGGGCACCTGGGTGGCTCAGTTGGTTGAGCGTCTGACTTTGGCTCAGGTCATAATCTCACAATTTGTGAGTTCAAGCCCTATCTCGACTTACTACTGTCAGCACAGAGCCTACTTCGGATCTTCTGTCCCCGTCTCTCCCTGCCCCTCCCCCGTTCTCTCTCTCTCTCTCTCTCTCTCTCAAAAATAAAAATTAAAAAAATTTAAAAAAAAGGAAATTACTTGAGGAAAAACCCATGGTGCCTGTCAATCAGAGGATGTAGTCTCATAAAGCGTGTTTTAATGCATCAGAAATGTTACAATGATTGACCGGAAAAAAATACTGTGATTTAGGACATATTAAAAAATAAAAGCAATTTACATCAAAGTAATGTAATCCATAAGTAAACAATTTAAAAGAAGAAGGAAAGCCAAATAGATGTGCCAAATTGGAAAAGAAATGAAATATAGTATACCTGTGTCTAAAATAGAGATGCTAAAAAAAAAAGAAAGAAAAGAAAAGAAAAGAAAAGAAAAGAAAAGAAAAGAAAAGAAAAAAAGAAAGAAATGCTTATCACAAATCTTAGAACCTCCCTAGGATCCAAAAGTATATAAGCATCTGGAATGATCTGGAAAAAATCTGGAAAAAAGTGACAAACCCCTAACAATCAAGTGGTAACGTTATCAGTGTATCCAGTTTCTCCCCACTTCAGGCTTCTCAAACTGGGGCTATGCGTCCCCAGAAGCGCTGGGCTGCCTGCTAGTAATAAAGCAAAATGATAAACATGTGCATCTTTCTAGAAATTCATCTTTATTAAATTTTGGAAGTAATATGATAAACAGAGATACATTATAGGATAGAAAGAAGAACTCATATGTTATTTAAATAAACAGCCCTTTTAATAAATGCAATGCTTGCTTAAGGTTACTTAGGGTTACTGGCATCCTAGACTCCCAGGGGTATGCAGCCCCCTCCCTTCGGCCAGGCCACATTTATTAAAAAGTTTAAGAAATGCCTTTATCTGATGCCAGTTTTATCCTCAGGAGAGGTGCCTTTGATTTAGAGGGCTCCAGAAAAAAAATATCTCAATCAATCAGTTTGAAATTCTCTTAATTTTGTCTACACAACTCTGTTTCAAATAAAACATGCTAGAGGAATTATGCTATTAGGCATTCACACTTTAGAATGGATTACATCATATATTTTCTCAATACCTGAAACTAATTATATTTAGAACTTGGAGGTAGAGGGAAAGACATCTAACAGTCAGGGTTTCCCTGGGG
Source organism: Prionailurus viverrinus (assembly GCF_022837055.1). Taxonomy (NCBI): domain Eukaryota; kingdom Metazoa; phylum Chordata; class Mammalia; order Carnivora; family Felidae; genus Prionailurus; species Prionailurus viverrinus. Next base: position 20,170,821 of record NC_062578.1, read on the forward strand.
AAAAAAGTTGCCAACGCTATTGGTTAGTTTGATGGGACTGTTTACCAAAATTTGGCAAAGTATGGGGAAGCCGTTAGGGATATGAAGTACCCTGAGGGTGGTAACAATGGGAGGCCACACTATTCCCACAGCAGGCCTGAAGAAGCAGGGCACAGACAGCTTTCAAAAGTTGGCTGGGGCGCCTGGGTGGCGCAGTCGGTTAAGCGTCCGACTTCAGCCAGGTCACGATCTCGCAGTCCGGGAGTTCGAGCCCCGCGTCAGGCTCTGGGCTGATGGCTCAGAGCCTGGAGCCTGTTTCCGATTCTGTGTCTCCCTCTCTCTCTGCCCCTCCCCCGCTCATGCTCTGTCTCTCTCTGTCCCAAATAAATAAATAAACGTTGAAAAAAAATTAAAAAAAAAAAAAAAGTTGGGCATATGGAGGCTCCTCAAAAAATTAGAGACAAAGTTACCATATGATCCAGTAATTCCCTACTGGATATTTACCCCCCAAAAATGAAAATACTAATTCAATATATGTTTATTATTATTCAATAATATGTTTATTGCAGCATTATTTACAACAGCCAAGATATAGAAGCACCCCAAGTATCCATCCATAGATGAATGGATAAAAAAGATGAGGTGTATATATATTATGGAACGTTACTCAGTCACAAAAATGAATGAGATTGTGCCATTTGCAACAACATGGATGGATCTTGAGGGTATAAGGCTAAGTGAAATAAGTAAGTCAGAGAAAGACAAATGCCATATTAGTTCGCTCATATGTGGAATTTAAGAAACAAAAAAGAAGAAAGAGAGGGAAAAAACAACAAAACTCTTAAACACAGAGAACAAGCTGGAGGTTACCAGAGGGGATGGGTGGCTGGGGGGAAGTGACTGAGGGGAAATAGGTAAAGGGGATTAAGATACACTTATCATGATGAGCACTGAATAATGTAATAATGTATAAAATTATTGAATCATTATATTTCATATGAAATATATGAAACCTGAAACTAAGTAACACTGTACCAGCAACTAATATACACTGTACATCAATTATACTTCAATTATATATAAATATATAATATATATAAATAATATATATTTTTTATATATTTAGTTATATATATTTAGTAATATTTATATATTATATATTATAAATACATATATTATATATTATATATTATATATATTTAGTAATATTTATATATAAATATATATATATATATATATATAGTTAGTTAGTTAGTTAGAGAGAGAATGATACAAAGAATGCCACAAGATGGGAGCTGTTGCCTTCAGTGCATGGACAAAGTCAGTCCACAGTGACCCTGCAGAGAAAAAACTGGGAAATAAACCCAGTCTTGGGTCCTCCCTCCTCTGCCAGCCTCTGACCTCCGGCTGATTGGAAGCCATCGGAAGCCGAGAGCCAGGGAGCCTGCTGAAGCTATCTATACTACAAGTCAGCCTCCAAGGCACAGAGTGCAGGAAAGTGAAGAGTTGATCTGGAAGGAGAAACGGGTGTCCAGCATGTAAGGACTGAATGGGAGGACTAAACGGGCAGGGAAGTGCTGGCAGGGGAGTGGAAGGGCTAAAGACGGAAAGGACTGAAAAAGCTTAAACAATGAAAGACCTTGGATTCTGTTTCCAAAAACTTAAAGCTTTGGGACACCTTGGTGGCTCAGTCGGTTAAGCATCTGGCTCTTGATTTTGGCTCAGGTCGTGATCTCACAGTTTCAGGAGTTCGAGCCTTGCATCGGGCTCCGGGCTAACAGCGCAGAGCCTACTTGGGATTCTCCCCCTCTCTCAGCTCCTCCCCACTTGCATTCTCTCTCTCTCTCTCTCTCTCTCTCTCTCTCTCTCTCTCTCTCAAAAACAAACAAACAGATGTAAAGCTTTAATGTTAAAAGGGGATTTAGAAAATATGGATGGTAGGTAGGTTTCTGTTTAAAGTACAGAAGAACCTTACAGATACTAGAGGTGAATGTGCTGCATGACAAGGCATAGTCACATGTGGTGAACAGTCACAGTCTCCCGGCCGCAGTGACCGGTCCAAGCATAGGCATGGGACCAGTAGAACAACTGGAATCCTTCCCTGGACTTGTATAAACTGAGGCTGAGGACCATCTCTCCTTTTGCATCACCACAATGGAATGTTGAAAGTCTGGCACTGCCTGAAGCCATGTCCCATGCCACATGGAAAATTCCAACCTGCAGCAGTAGAGAATGAGGCCATGCACAGTGCAGAGTGAGGGAGAGAGAGAGAGAGAAAAAGTCCCGATAGTATAAACTGAGTTATCTGTGAGGTTAGTGCATTCATTCTGTCCTGCCCTTTTATGTAAGGCAATAAACTCCCTCCTTTAACAGACTGATTTGAACTGCGTTTCTGTTACTTATGATCAAAAGAATCCTGCCTCATATATTCCCTATATTATTGGTTGCATTGTGTCTCCCCTTGCCCCACCCTCCAAAAACTATACGTTGAAGTCCTAGCACCCAGCATCTCAGAATATGACCTTATGTGGATATAGGGTATTTACAGAGGTAATCAAATTAAAATGAAGTCATTAAAATGGGCCGCAATCTAGTACGATTGATTTCCTATAAAAAGGTGAAATTTGGAGACAGATGCATACAGACAAAACACCACGTGAAAAATCGTGTCAGGCTGCCACAAGCCAAGAACCAACCAAAAGGAGAGAGGCCTAAAAAGAGACTTGCCTTACAGCCCTCAGAGGGAACCAACAGTGCCAGCACCGTAATCCAGACCCCTAGACAATATATTTCTGTTATTTAAGCCGCTCAGTTTGAGGTACTTTGTTTTTGTTTTATTTATTTCAAAAGAGAGAGAGAGAGAGAGAGAGAGCAAGTGGAGGAGGGCAGAGGGAGAGAGAACCCTGGAGCTCAGCACGGGGCTCAAAGCCACAAAACCATGAGATCATGACCTGAGCCAAAACCAAAAGTCCAGTGCTTAACCGACTGAGCCACCCAGGTTCCCCAAGGTACTCTGTCAACAGCAGCCCTAGCAAAACTAATACACTCCATAACTAGGATGTGGTTAGAAAGACTTTGTACATAGAACTGAACAAGATGATTTCCAAATTCTTCCAGCTCAGAGATGTGATCACTTCAGATATGGATAGTTAGCCCACAAGACCCAAAAGTTGAGTCTCTTCCATTGTGACTGGCATATATATAGCTCTTAATTCAGAGACTGCCTCATAGCCCTCCCCAAAGACCCTACACCTAACACTGTCAGTCAGCCATGCAGCATTTATGGAAGATTTGTTACTTATATTCATTAAGTACAAACACCAAATAAGAAAACAAAAATAATAGAAATTTGGGGGGGGGGGGGGCGGTCCTTGTGAATTATATGGAGAAAATATAGTAGACATGCATAAAGCAACTTATATAAGGCAAACTTATGGAAGAGTACAAACCAATATCCATGATTCATCATTTCTAGTGAAGCATCATTAGAGACTCCCTCTGCCCTCATCCACTATTGAGACAGAATCTACAGAAATCCCACTTCTAAGCATTTTAAATAGAATAAAAATGAACACTCCCCTGTAAGAGGGCAAAATCTTTGTTTAATTTGTTCTACAATGGGGACCTACACAGCTCCCCAAATATGAAAGCTAATTAGAAAATTGGAAAAATTAGGGGTGCCTGGGTGGCTCATTTGGTTAAGCATCTGACTTCAGATCAGGTCATGATATCACAGTTTGTGAGTTCAAGCCCCGCATCAGGCTCCAGGCAGACAATGTGGAGCCTGCTGGAGATTCTCTCTCTCCCTGCCCCCCTCTCTGCCCCTCCCTGCTCATGCTCTCTCTCTCTCTCTCTCTGAAAATAAATTGAAAAAAAAAACAAAAACAAAAACAAAACAAAACAAAACCTGGAAAAATTCAACCAATACCAAATTTTTTATTATCTTCAAATTGCTGACTTGGGAGACTCCATACTTATTGCAACAATGCATTTTATTGGTCATTTGGAATTTGTATTAGTCAGACAACCAAATCCAGTGTTGCTAGTTGAAGTAGTAAAGAATTTATTAGAGAGTGTTAGCCACATTATGGAATCTCCAGGAGAGTCAGGGAAACAGAGTTTGGTATGACACAGCCAGAAACAATATCTGGAAATAGGCCTAGGGGAATGTCCTGGCCAGAATTCCAATGCTGCCCCTAACGTTACTTCACACCTCTGACTTTAGGGATCAGAACCTTGAATCTTTGCCAGAACTGCCCCCAGAAGAACCAGATACCTCCACTCCTGTCCTGCCTAACCACTGCCCCCAGGGGCTCTCTCTTCCTACCACAACCCTTGTTCAATCTCCCTGTTTGGCAAAACCAACCACAGGTGGGTTCCCAAATGCAAAAGAGTCCAGGAAATGTATATGGTAACTTCCTAGCCCTTTCCATATAGGAAAGCATGCAAGAAGAGTGAGCCAAACCACAGTATCTGCCACAAAATTACCTTCAGAACTAGTCTGCCAAACACAGGAGAAAACGATGTATGTCTTTTATAGCCACACACAGTTTTGACCAAAAACAAAACAAAACAAAACAAACAAACAGGGAACCTTAGTGGGTTTGGTTGGACACTTTATTTGCATTATTGGCCCTGAAAGTCTTTCTTGTTTCCAAAGGATATAATCCAATGCCAGATTCTGATAGTATCCACCATTGATGGCATTCGAAAGATACTATAAGAATAAGATGGTTCTTTGTGCTACTAGAACCAAACTTTTTTCCAAAAGATTCCACAAAAAGTTTGAGCAATAGTGGCAATATTGGAAGCCATGTTTAGTGTCCCAAAGATCCTACTTTGAAACACTCATCAGGACAGAGACATTATGAAATTTTGCTTTTTAATCAATCCTCTTTAGTGATAGACATTCCTCACTGGAGTCACTCTCCAACTGGCGTTACTCCTCGAAGGAAAATTGCCAAAATACCTGACAGCGAGCAAAGCCCAAACCACCTGGATTCCTGCCAGAAATCTTACAACTATCAACCTCATAAGAAGTCTCTGGTTAATTGGTCTCCCAAGCAATAGCACTGCCATGACCCAATACCTAGAAGGTCTCTTATAAAACAAGCATGCTTCAAAAAATGACATTGCTCTTTTCCCCTTTGGTTGAATTGGCCTCTTTTTAAGATTCTCATGACCTAAAATCAAGTCTTAATCTATATATTCCACTGTATAGTCTTAGACAGTACTTAGAGTTTGTGCACCTTTGCTCTGCCAATACAAAATTCTGGGCCAGATCCCAAACCTTACTCAGAGTTCAGACTTAGTTCTTTTAGGCAACAGAATTCTCTTCATAGATGCATTGGTGAGTGATTTTAGTTTTTATTTTTAGTGTTCACATATTAATTTTTGTAGGTACCTGTAAAATTTATATTTGGGGGAAAATTAGAAGAAATGAGGATTATTTAAATTGTACTACTTTAAACAATTTAGGAACCATTTTGTGAATGTGATCTTATCTGTAAATGACACCGAATGTCCACGAGGACCAAGAGGGAGGTGAATCAAAGAGCCACAAATCATGACTTCCTGCTGTATACGCTCATTCCAGCCATCCCACTCACTTCCCAGGAACACCATGCTGTTTCGTCTTGCAAGCTTTTCAGATTCCACTGAGCATATCATGGCAATGTTACTTTCGTACCCACAATGCCCCAACCCATTGTAGATTCCCAGGCATACCAGGGCACAAGAACCCTAAAGAAATGACAGGCCTCAGAGACAGGTGAACTACGAATCTAATGAAGTGGAGCCTCAGAAGCCTCTCACCTGCCTGAGTCCTAACGATATCCTAGAAGGTCTCTATACACGTGTTCACATGTTCATAGATTTTTATAAAATTTGCAAAGGTAAGATGTTTTAGCTGCAATCCATGAAGACTTTGGTCTCTTCCCAATCTAACTTCCTCTTTTATCTGTTAGCATTGGCATTTGTGGGATCCAACTAAGGGGAAATAGGACTGGGGAGTCATTTCTTTTGCATGCTTTTCTGATTCACAGTTGCCTTCATGCATGTTTACACTGAGGCTAGCTATCTCAGAACAAGGATAGCATCCAGGAATATAGATAAAGCACACTATACCCACTCACTCAAAATCAGGACCCAAAAATTATAGTGCCAGAGGTTACACTGTGATATCATGCCCACCAAGTTACAGAGAGTGGGGTAAGAAATAAGTTTTGAGGGGCATCTGGGTGGCTCAGTCAGTTAAGCATCTGACTTCAGCTTAGGTCACGATCTCATGGTTTGTGAGTTTGAGCCCTGCGTCAGGCTCTGGGCCGACAGCTCAGAGCCTGGAGCCTGCTTCAGATTCTATGTCTCCCTCTCTGCCTCTCCGCTGGTCACATTTTGTCTCCCTCTCCTTCAAAAATAAACAATAAAAAAACTTTTTTAAAGAAATAAGGTTTGACATATTCTATATTTGTCAGAGTTCTCCAGAGAAACAGAAAAAAATAAGAAATTAGATAGATAGATAGATAGATAGATAGATAGGCAGGCATGGAGATCTACAGAGAAAAAGAGATTTATTATAAGGAATTGGCTCATGCAACTCTGAAGGCTGAGAGTCTCCATGTCTACAATCAGCAGGCTGGAAACTGAGGAGAGCCAATGTGGATAAGTTCCAGTCTGAAAGCCAGCAGACTCAAGACCCAAGAGGAGCCAATTTTTCAGTTCAGTCCAAAGGCAAAAAAAAAATACCCATGTCTCAGCTCAAATAGTCAAGTGGAAAGATTTCCCTTAGGTCTTCCATTGATTGGATAAGGCCCACCCACATTGAAGAAAGCAGCCAGCATCACTTAGTCTACTGATACAAACCTTAATCTCACTCAGAAACACCCTAACAGATACACCGAAATAATGTTTGGCCAAATGTCTGGGTGCCCAACGGCCCAGTCAAACTGACACATAAAATTAAACATCACACACACCAAGCCAGAAAATCCTGCCAAACCTTAAAACTCACATATGATGGAATCTTAGTAGAGATTTTCCCATATTTGACAACAGTCCTAAAATTTATATAACATTACCCGTAATGAATTATGAAACTGAAACAAACTTTTCTAAACTATCCACAAAGAAAAAAAAGTGTCAAAAATGGATGTCTGATAGTTTATTTTTCTGGATTAATTTTTATGTCTGTGATAACTTGCCAGCTTTTTAAAACTTGTAATTTGTTGTGATTTCTTTTTCACTCTAAGTAAACATCCTTTTTCATATCTAATTTTGTGCTTGTAATTTTATATTCTTTTTATTATAGATGGTATCTGACATTGCTTGAGGCCCATGAAGCCTGTCACTCAGCAAGCCTACATCTTTCCATAGAATTGGCAACCCTGGCTGCACATTATAATCAACTGGGGAGCTTTTCAAAAGAGTAATACCTGGGCCCCCAATAGGCCAACTAAATGGGGATCTCTGAAAATAGGGTTATGGTATTTTCTCAAAGTTCCTCGGTTGACTATCGTATAGCCAAGTTGAAAAGCACTATTATTCTACATAATCTCTTCATATTACAGACGATGAGACAGAGGCCCAAGGTGAGGCTGAAGTCATGAGTCACTCAGCTAGTAAGTGGTCCTAAGCCCAGAGCGGAACACAACACTGGCCCATCTCTTCCTTAACCGTAGGAATGATCACAAATAATATGATTGTAGATTACCAGTAGTGCTCACTTGCAAAAGGTTGCTGGCCAGGGATACCAAGGGATGAATGTTTTAAAATCCTTCAGTAGAAGCATACTGTTTACATTCAATTTTTATTCTGCTCTGGCAGAGCTATTAAGCCCACTGAATAGTCTGGAGACAAAGGGTAGAGGATGGGGGTTATAATCAGTCTTAAAACTACTGAGTTGATTTAAATGTCAAGGTCATGCCAGACTAAAAGCTCCTAAATATAGGTGTTCTATTTTAAGCAAAATAGTTCATTCTGTTTCCATAGCTTCATGTAAAGTTTGTCCTACATTTTTATTTTTTTAAGGCCTTATGTAGGCCCTATTATTTAGATAACAAAAGTCACTAATACATTCTAGGACTTTAATTTCCATTTAAATGCTTAGAGAGAAATCATAACCACCTCTCTTTCCTTGGATTTCCATGGTTGGGAATCACTGGACCTGAGTGATCTTTAATAGCCTTTCCAGCATAAAAATTGTTTTATTCTATAAAATAATACAAGCCTATCATTTCCTTGGTGTTATCACTACGACTCAGAATTTACCAAGAGTTTACAACGGGTGGGCAGAGATTTTTGTTGTTTTCTTTTTTTTACAGTTGGTATTTTTACATGGTTTTATATGGTTCCTTTACAGTACATAACAATTTTAAATACTTTAATGTACATTGAATTTTGGTCATTAATCTCAGAGTGTCTCACTTTACAATCTGTCTTAGAATCTTATGTGTGTCTGTCTTGTCTCCACAATGAGATTGTAACCTCCCACTTTACATCTACCTAAATATCAAGCACCTAAAATAGATGGTCTATAAACATTTGTCAGATTGAATAAAGAAAAGCCCCAATTTTTAAAACTTCTATTTATAAAATTCTCTCTTAAGGCCACTTCCTAAGACACCTTTATAAAGTGAACAACAGTCTACAATTAATGGAGGCATCACCCCCATCTTAGTCCATTTGGGCTGCTATAATCCTATACCATAGACCCAATGGTTTATAAACACAAATTTATTTCTCACTGGAGGCTATAAAGTCCAAGATCAAAGCACCAGGAAATCCAGTGTCTGTTGAGAGCCCACTTCCTGGTTCATACAAGCTGTCTTCTCATTGTGTCCTCATATGGTGGAAGGAGCAAGAGGGCTCTCTGGGGTTTCTTCCATAAGGGCACTAATCTCACTCATGAAGGCTCCACCCTCATGATATAATCACCTCCCAAAGGCCCTGCCTCCTAACACCATCACATGGAGCATTAGGTTTCAACATATGAATAACTGAGGGTGGGAGGGGCACCTGGTAGCTCAGCTGGTTAAGTGTCTGACTCTTGATTGTGCCTCAAGTTATGACCTCACGGTTTGTGAGATGGAACCCCGAGTCAGGCTCCATACTGTTGGCACACAATCTGCTTGAGATTCTCTCTCTCTCCTTTTCTCTCTGCCTCTCCTCCACTCAGGCTCTTTCTCTCTCAAAATAAATAAATAAACTTTAATAAAAAAAGAAGAAAAATAAATTGGGGGTGAGAGGTACACATACATTCTATAGCATCACTAAACTAGTCACCTGAGAGTTATGGTTGGTTTTTACTCTTCCGTAACCCCTACTCTCGCCCAAGCAGCATTACCCCTACACCTCTCCGCACCCTCAATACCTCTTATTGGTCATTAAATTTCCTTTCCTCCTACTGCTACCTCTGTCTAGGTTCTCCTAATCTCTCCAGCGCCATGGCAGTAACTACCTAAACCTTCCCTTCTCCTGCTGCACCCTCCAATCTTTTTCAGTACTGCTAGATACTTCTCTCTAAAATAAAAGCCCCTTCTTGTCACACTCTCCACTCCAGCCTCCCCACAAACTCCAGTTTGCTGAGAGTGGAGAATAAAGTTGTCCTCCATGTAGTAGTCTCCTTGTTCTGTTTCAACAGCAACTCAATATTCCCACACACCAGTATCTCCCATGTCACAGCCATGTTAAGGTATTGTACTTGCAGTTCTTTAAACTCTTGTGTAGTTTTGTCCTTTCTAGACTATTCTTCTCCCCACTGTCTACTTAATTAACCTATTGACATCCTTTAAGACACAGATCAGCATCGCCTCCTCTCGGAAGCTTTTCTGACAGCAACTCTTCCAGTAACCACAAAGGGTTGACCACACCCTCCTTATTCCATCAACATGTATTATACATACTTTGCATGATACTTTATTTTCTCTTGTGTTTGCACTCCATTTCCCCTTCCCAGAATGAAAGCTCCTTGAGGAAAAAGACTGCATCTAATGTATCTTTGGGTCCACAGTGCCTCACCCAGGACTTGACACATGGTAGAAGTGGAATATTTATTGAATGAATAAATAAAACAGTAGAGTGAGGCTAAATTCTGAAGATAGTATTAGATAAAAATCTCATGTAGTCAGGGGCACCTGACTTCCCAGTCAGAAGAGCACGTGACTTGATCTCAGGGTTGTAGAGATTACTTAAAAACAAAATCTTAAAAAAAAAAAAAAATCTCATGTAGTCAAATTACCCTTTACATCTCTAAACTGCCATACCTGGTTTTGGATATACCAAAATCATCTTTTTTTTTTTTTTATTTTTTTTAACGTTTATTTATTTTTGAGACAGGGAGAGACAGAGCATGAACTGGGGAGGGTCAGAGAGAGGGAGACACAGAATCTGAAACAGGATCCAGGCTCTGAGCTGTCAGCACAGAGCCCGACGCGGGGCTTGAACTCATGGACCGCGAGATCATGACCTGAGCCGAAGTTGGCCACTTAACCAACTGAGCCACCCAGGCGCCCCTATACCAAAATCATCTTTTAGGAAGTCCAACTAAGCAGTTTTTCCCCATCGCTGGAACAAATAATTTTTGTTCAAACTACATTGGCTTGCATTTCTGGGCCATATTGTAAAAAAGGGGTGGGGGAGGGATGGACAGGTAAGGGAGAGAATTGTGGTACAGAGTATGAATATTTGAATTCAGTTACATGTGTGTAATATAAAATTCCACCATGAATCTCTTTACTTATGAAAACTAGATACCAGCATAAACTATAAACCCAATGTAGAACAAAGCCTTTCAATAAAGTAGCATTGCTTAAATGAGGGGTTAGCTCTATCCACAGGTAAGTAAAATATCCAGATCCAGGAAGCCTCGGAGGAGTGACAAAAATGCTCTCTGCTCACAATATCCTTATAATCGAGCTGCTAAGGTTCCTAAGGTTCTTATATTGTCACCAAATTCCCTGGGAGATAAGACTATATGGTCAGAGATATCCCATTTCATCTCAACTTTATTTAACAACTTCTTCTTCTTCTTCTTCTTTTGAGAAAGAGAGAGAGAGAATGTGCACATGTGCACTGGAGGAGCAGAGGGAGAGACAGAGATAATCTTAATCAGACTCCATGCTCAGTGTTCAGCACCGAACCGAATGCAGGATTCTATCCCATGACCCCAGGATCACGACCTGAGTCAAAATCAAGAGTTGGACGTTCGACTGACTGAGCCACCAAGGTGCCCCTCCACTTTATTCAACTTTTAGTGGCTGCCTTGGGAACTGAGTTAGAACAGTTCTAAGACCAAGTGGGAACTCAGAAGGGGAATACTGTGAATGTTGACGGGCAATAGCTACCATTCCATCTTAATATGAAAGCCATGACCCATGGATCTTAGACCTGGGCAGAGAAGAAGCTGAGAAGGAAGAGGTTAGGGATGGCCCTGAATTACTGCCTCAGATTAACATCAAAAACTTCCCAAATTAGGAGGCTCCTGGCTGGTTTAGTTGATGGAGTGTGCAACTCTTGAACTTGATCTCGGGTTCATGAGTTAAAGCTCCATGTTGGGCATGGAGTCTACTTAAAAACAAAAACAAAAAAATCTTCCCAAGTCAGGTCAGACTCAACTAAGAATAGCAATGAACAGGAAACAGTTCGCTAACCAGTGTGCTAGCCTCCTAATTAGTTGCCGAATGAAGCTGGTTGATAAGGAAGTCATGAGGACCCAGGAGAGCCAAAGTAAATCGGTATACATAAGCCTGATGCTAGCGAATCTAAGTTAGCATATAAGAGTTAAATTGGTTCTGGAAGAAGCAAGATAGGAGAAAGAGGCCAGGGACCAGGTGGACAGAGGAAGGACCAGGCACTGAACAGCTAAGGTGTAGAGACCATGTCATAACCTGCAGGTATGCAGACTACCTGCCAGTCTAATGAGGAATGCCCTTGGCCTTTGAAAGAGAAAGGCCCTGAGGAAATGAGAGTCAATGATAGGTAAGACTCTAATTAGAGAAGGGAAGGGCTGAATGCACAGAATGGAACCAGGGAGATCTGAATGGGGTTCCGCAGTCTGCACTCTGGACAACCAGAAGGCAGCATGGAGGGCCTGGGTGAGAAGAAGGCAAGCTCTGCCTAAACCAAGGAGACACATGGAGTGGGAGACAAATGCAGGCAAGTAGACCTGACTGTCATAGATAGTCCCTGAACCTATGGCAAGTGATTCCGTTGTCCAAATTCCTGCAGAATAGCAAAGAGCTTAAGGGTCCCTGGGATTCTCAACCATTAGAAGCTATTGATCAAGGTGACATTGATAAAGCAGATGCTGTAGCAGCCAGAAGGATAAAAGGGAAGTTAAGTAATTAACAAGTCCTAAAAGACCAGGGCAGAAAGAAGGAGGCTTTTGGGGAAAAAAAAACAAAAATCACCATTTTTTTAAACATGGTGGAAGGGGTGCTTGGGTTAAGCATCCAACTTTGGCTCAGGTCATCTAGGGTTCCCAGGTTCGAGCCCCATGTTGGGCTCTGTGCTGACAGCTCAGAGCTTGGAGCCTGCTTCAGATTTGGTGTCTCCCTCTCTCTCTGCCCCTGCCCCCACTCATGCTCTGACTCTCTCTGTCTCTCAAAAAAAAAAAAAAAAGTTAAAAAAAATTTAATGTGGCATGAGCAGGGAATCATGAAAACATGGGAAAATATCCTTTGAATTTGGCAATTAGGAGTGATGGCAGGGGAAATGAAAGAAATTAAACTCAGCTCCATTCATTGTGCCCATTCTTGTGAGCAGTGCTCATAGTCGAACTGATGAAGGAAAAGGCTGAAACTCATGTCTGAAACGGATCTCCAGGGATTATCCGTTAACATTCATTAGCGCGGCAAAGTGAGAGCTGGGTACACTGTATAATAAGTAGTGGAGTCGTGCACAGTCTCAAAATCATTTTTTCTGTGCTAGGAGGACTGCCTAGGCAGCTGTAAGGATCAGTTTTTGAATCATGTGAGGAGAAAATGTCATGATCCCATAGTAATGATAGAGCAACAAAGGAAAATGATCTCTCTCGGCTGTGTTTAAAGGGCTAACGGTGCCCTTTGGCTCTATTTCATTCCAGAAATTATACCCTCATGATAACTACCAAGCAGCCCCAAACAAAGGAACCCTATTTTCCATTCTTCATCTACTCTTACTCCAATCTGCAGGGGCAAAAATAGAATACTGTTGTAATACTGGTCGTAACAGGGAAGAGAATGCCTCAAGCAAGAACATCTGTGGAAGAAATATATTACATTTAGATTATAAAAATCGCACTTAGTGGTTTATACAGCACAGGCAGAAATAACACCATATTTTAACAAAGGCAAGTGGCACTAACCATGTTTAAAGCAAAGCTTTAAATGATACAAATGAATGAATGTTGATTAAGAAAGAAATATCCCAGGGCACCTGGGTGGCTCAGTTGATGAAGCGTTTCTTGATTTCAGCTCAGGTCATGATCTCATGGTTCCTGGAATTGAGACCTGCATCCAGCTCATGCTGACAGAGCGGAGCCTGCTTGAGATTCTCTCTCTCCCTCTCGCTCTCTCTCTGCCCCTCCCCGCCTTGTGTGTGCACGTGCTCACTCTCTCTCTCTCTCTCTCAAAATAAATAAGCATTAAAAAAAAGAAAGAAATTTCCCACATGATTCGGTCTTCATTTTAATTAAGAGCATTACCAGCAGGTAAAAAGCAAAGTTTTCACTAATATTTCAGAATAATGATTATGATTACTGCATTATCAAAGTAATATCCCAATTAACACTTTAAACAGTGAAAAGCAAAATTGTGAAAAGATTTTACAAACTCTTAGGTCCCTTTGTAAATGGTTCCTAGACATTTAGACATGGATAAATGGTAACAATTGCAAAACCCAACACACAATGTTATGCTCTCTGTATCTTTAGGACCTACAACCATAGAAATAAGTCAAGTGGTTTCAAGTGAAGATTCAAACTTAAATTTTTCATTTTGGTCAACTAATATTTGACAAGGGAGCCAAGAATACTCAATGAGAAAAAGACAGTCTCTTCAGTAAATGGTGATGGGAAAACTGGATATTCACATGCAACAGAATAAAACTAAACCCTTGTCTTACAGCAGTCACAAAAACTAACTTAAAATGGATTACAGACCTAAGTGTAAGACCTGAAGCCATAGAACTAAAAAAAAAAAAAAAAAAAACCAAAACATTAGAAAAAGCTCTTTGATATTGATCTTGGCAGTATTTTGGACATGACACCAAAAGCATAAGCAACAGGGGCGCCTGGGTGGTGCAGTCGGTTAAGCGTCCGACTTCAGCCAGGTCACGATCTCGCGGTCCGTGAGTTCGAGCCCCGTGTCGGGCTCTGGGCTGATGGCTCAGAGCCTGGAGCCTGTTTCCGATTCTGTGTCTCCCTCTCCCTCTGCCCCTCCCCCGTTCATGCTCTGTCTCTCTCTGTCCCAAAAATAAATAAACGTTGAAAAAAAAAATTAAAAAAAAAAAGCATAAGCAACAAAAGCAAAAATAAACAAGTGGGGTTACCACAAACTAAAAAATTTCTGCACAACAAAAGAAACCATCAACAAATTGAAAAGGCAACATATGAAATGGGAAAAAAATACTTGCAAACCACATATCTGATAAGGCGATAATATCCAAGATATATAAGGAACTCGCACAACTCAAATTTGACTAAAAACTGGGCAAAAAACTTGAATAAACATTTTTGCAAAGAAGACATACAAATGGCCAACAGGGGATGGAGTTAGAGGGGTGTAGAGCGCCATTGGGGCCACGCTCTGAGGACAGGAAAATGATCGCCTTAGGGTCACGGCACTCACTTTATGAGGCCTTCTATGGGTGTCGTGCTACACGAAGGTGGCCACTGGCTGACCCTATTGCGGCACCGTGGCCTATCGGTACCTCATGAAGGCTTTCCGTGCACAGCCGGTTACCAGTGAGAAGTTGTGCAGAGCCTAATATGAGCTTCATTTCCAAGCTGCCACCTGTCTCTGCCTCCCACGCAGCATTTGAGAACACGTGGCCCTTCGTCAGAAATTTCATGGCAAGGGTGAGCGCTCGGGGGAGGAGTCTGCTGGCTTGGTGGGTCTCAAGTTGCCCCAGCAGCATGGAGGGAACGCTGGGAGCCATGAGCATGGAGAGATTCCTTGGATGCTGCCTTCATACAAGAATTTAATCATTTCTATCAATATGTATTTATCATTAAATTTTTAAGTTTAAAAAAAATGGCCAACAGGTACATGAAAAGGGGCCCAACATTACTAATCATCAGAAAATGCAGATTAAAAATACAATGAGATATATCACCTCATTTTAAAATGGCTATCCTCAAAGAGCAGAGATGTGGTGTTGGATGTTAACCAGACTTACTGTGATGATGATTTCACAATATATGCATATTTCCAATCATTACGTTGTATACCTGAAATTAATACAATGTAATATATATCAATTTTATCTCAATTTAAAATAAGAAAAAACAAAAGATAACAGATGAAAAGTACTAGCAAGTATATAGAAGAAACAACAACAACAACAACAACAACAACCCTTTGTGCATTGTTAGTGGGAAGGTAAATTGGTACAGCCATTATGGAAAATAGTATGGAGGTTCTTCAAAAAATTAAGAATATAGGGTGCGCCTGGGTGGCTCAGTTGGTTAAGTATCTGACTTCGATTAAGCATCATGAGTTTGAGCCCCACTGTCAGTGCAGAGCCTGCTTGGGATTCTCTCTCTCCCCCTCTCTCTCTGCCCCTCCCCTGCTCACTCTCTCTGTCTCTGTCTCAAAATAAAGAAATAAACTTAAAATAAATTTTTAAAGTTAAGAATAGAACTACAACATGATCCATCAATCCAACTTCTGAGTCTATATCCAAAGGAAATGAAACCACTATCTTAAAAATATATCTGTACCCCCATGTTCATTGCAGCATTATTTACAATAGCCAAGACATAGAGACAAGCTAAGTGGTCATTGACAGATAAGTAGATAAAGCAAATGTGGTGTGTGTGTGTGTGTGTGTGTGTGTGTGTGTGTGTGTATAGTATATATACACATATGCCATGGTGGAATATTATTCAGCCATACAAATGAAGGAAATCCTGTCATTTGCAACAACATGAATGGACCTTGATGGCATTATGTTAAGTGAAATAAGTCAGACAGAGTCAGACAAATACCATACAATCTCACTTATATGCAGAATCTAAAGAAAACTGAAAGTAGACTGATGGCTTCCAGGCGCAGCAGAATGAGGGAAATGGGTGAAAGTGGTCAAAGGGTACAAACTTTCAATTATAAAAGTTCTGGGGATCTAATATATAGCATGATGACTATAGTTAACAGTACAGTATTGTATACCTGAAAGTTGCTAAGAGTAGAACTTAAAAGTTGTCAACACACACACACACATAAAAGTAACTATGTGAGGTGACGGATGGGTTAACTAATCTTATCGTGGTAATCGTTTTGCAATATCTGCATATATCAAATCATCACATTGTACACCTCAAACTTACACAATGTTATATGTGAATTATATCTCAGTAAAGCTGGAAAACATTTTTTGAATGAAGCTTCCCAAAGAACCTAGACAACTTCTTTAGGGTTCTAGAGAATTTAACAAATTATGTTAACTAGCCGGAGTCCAATGAGATTACTGGCCGGAGTCCAATGAGATAACAAATACAAAAACGTTTGTGAACAGTAGCAGCCTGTATAGATACAAGGCCCCACTCTTTGTTTTTTGGGTTGTTGGTCAATATATATTTCATTCATTTTTAAAATTTTTTCTAGTTTTATTGAGTTATAATTAACAAACAAAAATTGCATATATTTAAGGTATACAGTATGATGGCTTGATACAAGGCCCTGCTTTACTAGTATCATAGCTTTGAAAGTTCTTCTGGAATGTTGGGATTAAAAAAGAAATAGAGATCCCAGGAAAAGAGGTGTAACCTATATTGTCATCTTAAATAACTAACCCCCCCAGATATACATACATATACAATATATTATCAATATATTATATATTATATAATTATTCTCCTATTTAACAAGGAGGAAAAATAGAACGATGAGAAATGCACTCGATCTAAGATGTGTCTAGACTCATTACATAACTGGCTTTCTAAAAATAAAAAGTAAAAATAAGCTCAGTGTATTTTCTACAGATTATTTAGATGCCCAAGATGTTTATGTTATATCAAATGAGCTCTAAGCTTTAAAACACACACACACACACACACACACACACACACACACAATTTTTTTGCTTTTTATTTATTTAGAGTTATGAATCTAGTCACTTCGCACTTGCCGAAGAAAAAATATTTAAAGCACTAACCTCCTCCACCCCCAACAGTTTTAGACACTGAGTAAATTATCTCCACACTGCTAACCATAAATGTGATGTTCGATATAAAAGGCCATGACTCAGAGGAGAGGAGGAGGAAAGAAAGAGAGAAAGAGAGGGAGAGGGAGACAGATCATCGTGTGCCTGTCTGAAGCACCAGCCACGTCTTAATGAGAGGACAGGAGAGGGCGGACTGGTTTACTAGCACTGGCACTGTGGGTGGTGGCTGAGGACAGGCACACAAGCCAAGGAAGTAACTAGTCTCAAGAGTCCAAATGGAACTTGAGCATACAGTTGTTGTTGGCCTTAGAACTGACTCAGTCTTCCAGGTGCAAGGGAGGATTTGATTCTCGCCTGCAAACAACTTCCAGTGACCTTGGGAGGTCCGGATGTGAATCAGAACTCCAGATGCCCAGCACTCGGATTCCTTTTTAAGAAATTACCATATGTCAACAAATTAATTGGTTAGAATGTGACCCGTCCAAGTGATTTATCCTCCAATTTTATGTGAATACAAAAGATGTGACCAGTAATAAGAATTGATTACACCTGAACGAATATAGTCATGAATATCATGAACGTGGACATATCTAGAAGGGAATTTTGCAAAATAAAAAGCTTACTTTGAAGCCATAGAATAATAAGACTTTTTTCTTTGACCTTGTTGTTAATCTATTTTTGCCATTTCAAAAGTGATTACCATCACTTCTTGGCCTTTTGGCCAAGATCAAGTGTAAAAGTGATCACAAGAAAAAGTCAAAAGGCAAATGAATATTTCTACGAGAAAATGTTTACAACTTACATCACAAAAAAACTATTATGTAAAAAATTTAAAAATGCAGAAAAAGGCCAAAAGCTCCATAGGAAAAAAGTTTGGAAAACTAACAGTTCTCAGAAAAAGAAAGGCCATTTGCTTACTAACATGTGAAAAAGATGCTTAACCTCAACTCATACTAAGAGAAATAAATTAAAACTGCATTGAAATATAATTTCTCACATATAAAATTGACCAAAATCCAAAAGCCTGACAATACACTTGCCTGAGGAAGCTGTCAGGAAACCGGCATTCTTATACACTGCTGGTGGAAATAAATTCCAGATGCATTTATGGTTAGACCCAGCCACCTCACTTCTAGGAACCTACCCCGAAGATATATAAATACTGAACAACATACTTGCAAGGTGAGTCATTGCTGAATTGTAAAATCAAAACATTGGAAACAACCTAAATGTTCACCAATAAGGAAGTGATTGAATAAACCCACATAGGGAAGGATACATAGTCTTGGAAGAGAATAAGTAAGATTTCTATGTACTGATAAGGAGTGGTTTGAGTGGTTTCCAGCACATAGTACGTGAAAAAACTGTACAACAGTATATATAAAATGCCACCTTTTCTATAAGAAAGAAAATCAAATAAGAAAAAAATACACAGGCACAAACACATATATATGTGTATGTTTGTTTATTTTGCTTATTTTTCCAGAAACTTTGGAAAGATAAACCAGAAATAAATACTAAGAGAGTGAACACAAGGAGGTAGAGTGTGGAACAGGAAGAAAAATGATAAGGATAGATAGAAGCAAGATTTTCCGGGCACCTAGGTGGCTCAGTCAGTTAAATGACCAACTCTTGATTTCGGCTCAGGTCATGATCTCATGGTTCATGAGTTCGAGCCCCACATCAGGCTCTGTGCTGACAGCACGGAGCCTGCTTCAGTTCTCTGTCTCCCTCTCTCTCTGCCCATCCCTGCTTATTCATTCTCTTTCTCTCTCTCTCTCAAAAATAAATAAATAGGGGCGCCTGGGTGGCGCAGTCGGTTAAGCGTCCGACTTCAGCCAGGTCACGATCTCGCGGTCCGTGAGTTCGAGCCCCGCGTCGGGCTCTGGGCTGATGGCTCGGAGCCTGGAGCCTGTTTCCGATTCTGTGTCTCCCTCTCTCTCTGCCCCTCCCCCGTTCATGCTCTGTCTCTCTCTGTCCCAAAAATAAATAAACGTTGAAAAAAAAAATTTAAAAAATAAATAAATAAATAAATAAATAAATAAACATTAAAAAAAAAAAAAGAAGAAGAAGCAAGAGGGACACCTGGGTGGCTCAGTGGGTTAAGTGTCCGACTTTGGCTCAGAGAATGATCTCATGGTTCGTGAGTTCGAGCCCCACGTCGGGCTCTGTGCTGACAGCCCAGAGCCTGAAGCCTGAAGCCTGCTTCAGATTCTGTGTCTCCCCCTCTCTCTGCCTCTCCCTCACTCAAGCTCTGTCTCTGTCTCAAAAATAAACAAACATTTAAAAAACAATTTTTTAAAGAAACAAGATTTCCCGAAATATATGTTTTTCTATAGTTTCCATTTTTGACTCCTGTAAATGTTTTAAATGTTCAAGAAATAGGTTAAATTAGGGGCGCCTGGGTGGCGCAGTCGGTTAAGCGTCCTACTTCAGCCAGGTCACGATCTCGCAGTCCGTGAGTTCGAGCCCCGCGTCTGTCTCTGGGCTGATGGCTCAGAGCCTGGAGCCTGTTTCCGATTCTGTGTCTCCCTCTCTCTCTGCCCCTCCCCCGTTCATGCTCTGTCTCTCTCTGTCCCAAAAATAAATAAACGTTGAAAAAAAAAATTAAAAAAAAAAAGAAATAGGTTAAATTAAATCAAAAAAGGAAAAGCAACCCAAAAATTGAAAAGAAACAAATTTAATTTTATATCAAATGAGACCATACTGACATAAAGCAGAAATCTATTTCAAGTGGACTTTTTATTTTCTTTTTCAAGTGACCTTTTAAACACACATTTGGACTACACATTTCTTAGTGGAATATAGTCTAGGGACTACCAAAAAGTCCTCAAAATTCACTTAGTGTTTTTGTTGATGTAATGATGTGGTAATACCAATATTGTAATTTTGAAGCCTTTTTATGTATCTACTAGGATAGAGCAAATAAGTATGCTAATTTTATTTGGAAAAAATGTTCCAGTAAAAGAGAAAAAATATAAAATCAGTAAGAAAACCTCATACTGTTAAATTTTTACAATTGTTTTATTGAAATATAATTCACGTACCATAAAACTATTTTTGTTTTAAGTAGGCTCTATGCCCAGCATGGAACACAATGTGGGGCTTGACCTCACAACCTTGATATCAAGATCTGAGCTGAGATCAAGAGTTGGAAGCTTGACCTACTGAGCCACCCATGTGTTCCATAACTAATCTTCTTAAAGTGTAAAATTCAGTAGCTTTTCGTATATTTACAGAACTGTACAACCATCACCACTATCTAATTTCAGAACATTTATCACCCCAAAAAGGAATCCCGTATCCATTAGCAGTCACTACCATTTGCTCTCACCCTAAGCCCTGGCAACCATTACCCTGCTTTCTGTCTCCATAGAGTTGTCTACTCTGGACATGTCACATAAATGGGATCATACAACACACAGTCTTTTATAACTGGCTACTTTGACTTAACAAAAGTCACCGAGATCTGTATTACTTCCCTGTGGGTGCTTTTATAAGCAACCATAAATTAAAACAACAGAAATTTATTATCCTTGCTGACAGTAAGGAGCCTATTTGGGATTCTCTGTCTCCCTCTCTCTCTCTGCCCTTCCCCCACTTGTGTGCATACTCTCTCTCTCGCTCTCTCTCTCTCTCTCTCTCTCTCTCTGTGTGTATCTCTCAAAAATAAATAAATAAACATTTAAAAAAAGAAATTTATTATCTTATAGCTCTCAGGGCCAGAAGTCCAAAAGCAACATATCAGTAGGGACATGCTCCCTCCAAAAGATCAAGGGAACTCTTCATTCCTTCTCTCTTCCAACTTCTGGTGGCTCCAGGCATTCCTTGGCTGGTGGCCACATCACTCCAATCTCCGCCACCATAGTCACATTGCCTGCTTCTTCTCTGTCCTCTTTGTGTCTCTTATTAGAACACTTTTCATTGGTTTAGGGCCTGCTTGGATAACCCAGGATGATCTCATTTCAAGATCTTAACTTAATTACATGTGCAAAGACCTTTTTACCAAATAAAGTAACATTCATAGGCTCCAGGCACTTGGACATGGAAATATATTCACAGGGGCTCATTCACCACACTATAGACCACTATAGACTATCTTCAGACATCCAAAATTCACATCCATCCCACATGCAAAATTCACTCACCCCATCCCAACATCCCCCCAAATCTCAACCCATTACAGCATCAACTCTGTCTAGAATCTCACCAAAATGTCATCACCTCAACGGTCCCAAATCTTATCGTCTAAATCATCTAAACCAGGTATGGATGAGACTCTGAGTATGAGCAATACTAGGGAAAATTTTTTCTCTACCTGTGGGCCTGTGAAGTCAGAAAACAAGATACATACTTATAAAAAACAATGCTGGGACAGACATAGGATAATAGGAGAAAATGTAAGAAAATAAAAAGGACATTGGTCCCCAGCAAGTGTGAAATCCAGCAAGGCAACTCCCATTGGGTTTCAGAGCCTGGGAGTTACCCTCTGTGTCTCAGAGCAACACAGACCTCTGTACCCATGGCTCCACCAACCTCTGCCTCTGTGCCTGTGGCTCCATTCTCCGGGCCCAAGATTCCATCCTTGGAATCATTCTTCCTTTTTCTTGAAGGCAGCGCATGTTTACAGCTGAGTAGCTTCTATCAGCCCATTTCCTGCCTGTAGAATGTTGGAAGTCCAACAGCCTTCTTTCATTTAGCCCAGCCTCTGTCCCTTCAGTCCAAGCTGGCACGTTCCTGCTGATGCAACACTCTCAAAACCTTGTCAGTCTCCTGTGTATGTCATGAAACACCACGCCATTAGAGCCAAAGGTCCTCCATCGATCCTTCCTGAATAACCCCACCTCTATTCCTGACTTCTACTGAGATGGTGGTCTGGGTCCGTGAGTCATACACTTAATCTTTTCAGCAAAGTTTGTCCAGCCAGTCACACTCTTGTCTTCTCTTCAGAACATACTTTCCTAATAGTTAATTTCCTAAATTTGGCATCCTTTGCAGTCTGAATAGGCTGATAATTTCCCAAATCATCCAGCATTAGTTCCTTTTTGCTTAAGTTTCTTCCTCACTTTACTGCTTTTTATTCAAATTTTACTATAAGCAGCAAGAAAAAAAAAACAGAACACACCTTCAGTTCTTTGCTTGGAAACCTCAGCTAATACCCAAGTTCATCACTTATAAGTTATATTTTCCACAAAACTATAGCACACACTTTAGCCAAATCTTCTGCCACTGTATGAGAAAGATCACCTCTCTTCCACTTTCCAATGATGTGTTCTTTACTTCTTTTTGAGACCTCATTAGAAATGCTTTTAATATACATACTTCTACCAACATTGTGTTCATAATGATACATGTATTCTCAAAGATGCTAGAAGTTTTCTCTGACAGGTTCACTTCTTTCTGAGCCCACATCAGAAGCATGTTTATTGTCCATTTTTGTACCAACAATCTCTTCAAGGCAAGCTAGACTTTTTCTATCGAGCTTCTCAAAATTCTTCTGACCTCTACCCATTATCAAATTCCAAGACACTTCCACATTTTTAGATATTTATCACTACTTCATTTTTTTATTACCCAACAATTTTCTTTCCATGAATATACCACATTTTTTAATCCATTCATCAACTGATGGACATTTGGATTGTTTTATACTTTTTGGCTATTATGAATAATGCTAATATAAATATTCATGTCCAAGTCTATTTGGGAATATATGTTTTCATTTCTCCTGAGAATACAACTAAGAGTGGGAATTGCTTGGTCCTAATTACTATTATAATATTTTGAGGAACTGCCAACCTGTTTTCCAAAGTGGCTGCATCATTTTACAATTCCATCAACAATATGAGAGGGTTCCAATCTCTCCACATCCTTGTAAACACTTGTTATTGTCTGTCTTTTTTACTTTAGCTATCCGGTATCACAGTGTGGTTCTCATCTGCATTTCCCTAATGACTAATAATGTTGATCATCTGTCTTTTCATGTGTTTATTGGCCATTTAAATGTCTTCTATGGAGAAATGTCTATTCAAATTATTGCCCCATTTTCTTAATTGAATTTCTTATCTTTTTATCATTGAATTGTAAGAATTGTTTATACACCATAGTTACCAGTGCCTTATCAGATATATGATTGGCAAATATTTTCTCATGATGTTAATTGAAAGTGAAAATCAATATAAACTATTGACTTATTTTTCTTATTTCCTAGCCCCATTTATAAATAGAACCTAAGGCAATGAATCTTGAGCAGCAATAAATCCCCCTATCACCCAGATCCTAATCTCCAAAAACTTGGCCCCACTAAAAGGAACAAAGACTCCTTGAAAAATTAGTCATCCCAAGTCTAAGTGAAAGAATAAACAAAATGGATACAATACCAGGAACTATTAAAGATTAATGGGGCAGGGGCAGGCACCTGGGTGGCCCAGTCAGTTAAGCGTCTGACTCTTGATTTTGGCTCAGGTCATGATCTCACAGTGAGATCTAGCCCTGCATTGGGCTCTACATTGATAGCACAGAGCCTGCTTGAGATTCTCTCCCTCTCTTCTCTGCCCCTCCCCTGCTTGCCCACTGCTCTCTCTCTTCTAAAGAAGTAAATAAACTTAAAAAAAAAAAAAGACTAATGGGGTGGGAGTAAAGGGACAACTCCTCAAAGGATCAGGAACCAGGAGAAATTTCTGCTGGCCAAATTTGGGACTATATGAGCATTTAAAAGAATTATAACTATAAATGATTATAAATATTGGATATATAGAATTGAAGCATCCATAGTGATATTAAAAGCACAGTGGGAGAGAAAAAGAAACAAACTCATTCATCATCACTGGAGGTAACTATTAAACAATTACTGTCTCTAAGAAATTGGCAATTAAACAGAAAAAATAAATATTTATCACTATGTTTTAAGGAGAAACAATACTTCATTCTCATTTGATGAGGGAAAGCTCACTTTTAGGGAAGAATGTCAGGTAATAAATAGAGGAAGAAAGATATCATTGAAAAGTCACTATTTTCCAAAAAGAAAAAAAATCCAGCATTAGAAAAGAAAAAGAATTCACTGTTTTCCAAACCCCAGTAAAGACATTGATTCAGGCAAGGATCATCAATGCATGTTAAAAAAACAAAAAAAAAACAACAACAAAAAAACAAAAAAAAACCAGATGAAGATGTTTGCACAACAAGATGGTCACAAGGTACAAAAGTATCAACCAACATATCGCTTGCTAACGGCAAAGGCAAAGTACCTTTACAGTGATGAAATCTGGTGATGGTTATCTTGATTAAATGTTATGGACTGAATGTTTGTGTCCACACAAAATTTATATACTGAAGTCCTAACCCCCAGTGAGACTATATTTGGAGATGGGGCCCCTAAGGAAGTAATTAAGATTAAGAGAGGTCATGAGGGTGTGGGCCCTGATCTAACAGGATAGTGTCCTTATAAGAAGAGAACCCCGAGAGCTCATTTTCTCTCTACACACACACACACACACACACACACAGCAAGGAAAGGCCATATGAGGGCACAGTGAGAAGGCAGCTATCTATAAGCCAGGATGAGAGCCCTCACCAAGAACCAACTCTGCTGGTCCTTGCCCTAGACTTGAAGCCTCCAGAACTGTGAGAAAGTAAATTTCTGTTCTTTAAGCATCTAGTCTGTGGTATTTTGTTATAGAAGTCTGAGCAGGTTAATACACAACTAACCAAATTTAGCATCACTAAAAGCAGAATAATCAGCAATGATGCAATATGAGATACACAGCATGACCTGTAAAAAGAATTTCCTTGCCAAAAATGTTTAACCAGAATGTAAATACGCCATTCGACCTAACTACCAGTTTATAGGAAACACAAGTGCCTCAGTCAGGGTTCTAGAAGATAACAGATGGTATGCTCAGATCACTACTCGAAATTCAGTAAAGGGGGCTACTTTTGCCTCTGGCCAAGATAGAACAGCGGAAACCAGATTTGCCCTTCTGTCTGAAACAACCAAACAATGGACAAAATATATGAAGAAACAGCTTTTAAGATACTGGACCCGGGGCAATGAAGAACAGTAATCTATGAAAGACAATATGCCAATTATGAATTTATTGCCCCTAGGCTCCAAACTCAACCTGAATTGCTTAATTTGCAAACATGAAGATAGTCCCTTTCAATATTTTCCTTTTGCCAGCTGGCACAATATTAAGTGTGTGGTCAGTGAAGGGCGCAGGGGTGATATTGCAGGAGAAAGGAGTTTTGCTGCCAGGGTCAAGTGTGCTTACTGGGCAGACCCCTGAAACATATGCAGCTTCCCCAATATCAGGCTCCTGCAGTCCAGGCAACTATGTCTACCAGAAACCTACAGCTAATACTGTATTTCATAGTGAGAGACTGAATGCCTTTCCCCTAAGATCAGGAATACTGCAAGGACATCTACTCCAACCATTGCTATTCCACACTGTACTGGAGATTCCAGCTTATGAAATAGGGCAAGGAAATAAAAAAATAAAAATGCATTCAGGGACATGTTCGGTATTGAACATGGAGCCTGCTTAAGAGTCTCTCTCTCTCTCTAATAAATTTTTAAAAAGTTTTTAAAACAACAGCAACAACAAAACAAATACAAAATAAACACCTCAAGGAGCCCTCCTGTAGATCTCAGGGTCATGAGTTCAAGCCCCACGGTGGACATAGGGATTACTTAAAATAATAAAGAATAGGGGCACCTGGGTGGCTCAGTCAGTTAAGTGTCCAACTCTTGATTTCATCTCAGGTCATGATCTGGTCATGGGATGGAGCCCTGCATAGGGCTCTGGGCTGAAGGCACAGAACCTGCTTAGGATTCTCTCTCCACCTCTCTCTGCCTCTCCCTTGCTTGTGTTCTCTCTCTCTCTCAAAATAAATAAATAAACTTTAAAAAAAAAAGAAGAATAAAATAGCCAAGATATGGAAGCAACCTAAGTGTCCATCGATGGATGAATGGATAAAGAAGATGTGAGAGATCTAGAATTAGATTTAGATATATAATGGAATAGTACTCAGCCATAAAAAAAAAATGAAATCTTGCCATTTGCTGCAACACTAATGGACCAAGATGCTAAGGGAAAGACAGAGAAAGACAAATACTATATGATTTCATTCATATGCGGATTCTAAAAATCAAACAGAACAAAACAGACTCATAAATACAGAAAAAACAAAATGGTGGTTGCCAGAGGGGAAGATAGGTGGGAAAATGGGCGAAACAGGTGAAGGGGATTAAGAGGTACAAACTTCGAGTTATAAAATAAATAAACTAAATAAGGGATGTAAAGTATAGCATAGGGAATATAGTCTATAATATTGTATAAACTTTGTATGATGACAAATAGTAACTAGAGGCATCACAATCATTTTATAATGTATATAAATGTCTAATCATTATGTGGTATACCTGAAACATAATATTGTGTGTCAACCACACTTCAATTTATGAATAAATAAATATTTGTGTTTAATAAATAATTGATGTTCTTCATGTCACCACTAATACTTAAAATTACAGGTCTAGGGGCACCTGGGTGGCTTAGTCAGTTAAGCGTCTGACTTCAGCTCAGGTCATGATCTCATGGTTGATGGGTTCAAGTCCCACGCTGGGCTCTCAGCTGACAGCTCAGAGCCTGGAGCCTAATACCAATTCTGTGTCTCCCTCTCTCTCTGCCACTCCCCTGATTGTGCTCTTCCTCTCCCTCAAAAACAAATAAATAAAGCATTTTTTAAAAATTAAAAAAAATAAAATTACAGACCTAGACTAATCATGTTTAAATGTTTTTTAAATATCCTAATATGCCTGCTTTCCAAAATGCATTAGCCATGTTGAATAAGACTTGATACTTCTGCGATTAAATTTATCAACTATAAAAGTGACACTGACTTAGCATTGGTTTCCAGGAGTTGATTACATTTTTTCTTCCCAACTCCCACATCTCTAATCTGAGAGCTGACCTGATGGATCACAGAAACACTTTGGAAGGCAATGTAAAAGAAAAGCAATGGGAAAATCACTGAAAGCCCGCATTACTGATAAAAATACAGCAGCGGCCATAAAGTGATTTGGGAGTGCAAAGCGCCTGAAAGTATTATATGCATTTAATCAAAATAAACCTCATAAACAAGAAATAATATCCCAAAATATTTCACTGGCTTAAGGGATTTTTTTAATGAGAGAAAACATCCTAGTTTGATTAAGCCTGTGAATAAACCATGTATTGGGCAAAAATTCGTGTTCACTTCAAACAGCCTCCCTGTGAATACTCTTTACTGTTACCAGAGCTTAGAATCAACCCAGAAAAGGATAAAATCTCCAACCCACTCACCATACATTTAAGCCTGAGGGCTTTTGGTAAAAGATTCCCAGAAAATTGTTCAGCTGGCCCAAAGATTAACCCATTTGTAAATGCATCCAGTAGTCACTGAGCACGCTGGGGTTTTACCCATTTAATGAATACTGGTCAGATGCAAATCTGTATGTAGTTAAAAATAAAAGACCCCATTTAATCCTCCTCCGGACTTTTTGTTTTGCTTCTCAATACAGGACTGCTGTGGATATGTCAATGTTACTTCCAGAAGTACGAATTCCTCCAGAATAATTCAAAGATACTAACATTAACAGCGGGAAGACAACTCCACGCACTTTGCTCAGACCCTATTCGTTAGAACTCTTAAGTGAAATAAATAAATAAATAAATATGAATGAAGCAGTCTGCATGCACAATTGACAGTGGTCAAAAATATGGGGCTCTAAGCAAGACAAAAAGAATAGTTAACACTAAATTGCAAGAAGGCAAAGATCATAAGGCTGGAAAAGCCATGAGGAGCCATCAAAAATAGAAGAAGATTCCAGGCTATGAATCCTATCCGATGTATGTTGTCAGTGTTTAGCAAGGTGCCTGCCACAGGGTAGGAGGCTAAGTAAATAAATTAGTTGATGTTCTCTGCTGCGATTGAGAACTCTAATAGCTAGTCTCTACTTCTTCTGTAACAATAGAATACCACATTTTCAGCTGGGTACAGGACGGCCCAGAATCAAGACTACATTTCCCAGTTTCTGTTGCAGCTAGATCCACCCATATAATTAAGGTCTGACCAATGAAATAAAAGTAGAAGTGCAGTGCTCCGTTTCCTTTGCTTCTTCATTCCTGCTGGCTAGAATGCAAGGATAAAGGCTAGCACTCCAACAAGAGGTGGCCCTGGGAATTTAAGTAACCCAGGGTCGAGCCACAAGACAGAGGTAGCCTGAGTTTCTGGCCCAGGGAGATTCATAACATTCCTTCATATTCTCAAATGTGAAATAAACTTGTATTTTCCTTAAGTTACTGATATTTGGGGGTTTCCTTTATTTGCAGCTGAACCAAATCCTAAGTATTACACATGCTTTACTTAATTATTTCCCTATTGTGTGTTTAGTTTTCCATTTTTAGCCTCTTCAAATAGTGCTACCACCATGAAAAGGGCCAAAAACTTTTTTCCTGTAAAGAGACAGACAATAAATATTTCAGGCTTTGCAGAGCACAGATGGTCTCTCTCACATATTCTTCTTCCTTCTTTTTTTTAAACATCTCCTTAAAAATGTAAAAACCATCCCAAGCTCATAGGCTGTACAAAAACAAACTCAAACTCTACAGCCCAGATTTGACCTGTGGGCTACGGTTGGCAGACCCATGTTTTAAAGCAATAACTTCAAGCTTTTTTCCTAGCCTCAGAAGTCACTCTACAGACCAAATTTTACTGGTATCCAAATATGTAAGAGAGTAAGAGTCGGCCTGATTGCGTCGGGCTATTTCCTTTTCTCCTCTTTCTCCTCTCCTCTGACACCCAATGTCCTAACAGGGCTTTACCGATCCACAAGGCTCCTCAGAATACACTTTGAAAACCACTAATCTCCGACTTAGTACTTTTCAGTCTCTGTCATCTATTTGTTCAAGTGCTATAGTAAATCTAGGCCTTTTTTTTTTTTTTTTTTTTTAGGAAAAATCTCAATCATATCAGCACGTCATTCTTCAGACTAGAGGTTGTATGTAGTATTGTTATAGGTACACAAATATATACATATATATTCATATATTCATATACACACACACACACACACACACACACACTCATGTACACATACATATATATTTCTTTTTATCAGGAAGAGCAAATAGACTACTTTCAACATAAAATTTGATGATTGCTAATTGTCCCTATGAAAGAAGGTAAGTGACACCACCATTCACATAAATAGGGACATAAATTGTATACTATTCCCTTCTGTTTACAAAGACTGGCAAAGGAGGGAAGGGGTACTTAAAGCTATAACTGTGCTAAAGAAGAGATTGTAGACTATAGTTTTAAACATCAGCCATGCTTCGTAGCACCTGGCCACTCAGTCAGTAGAGCACGAGACTCTTGATCTCGGGGTTGTGAGTTCAAGCCCCATGTTGGAGGCAGAGATTACTTAAAAATGAAATATATTTTTGGGACGCCTGGGTGGCTCAGTCGGTTAAGTGTCCGACTTTGGCTCAGGTCATGATCTCGTGGTTCACAAGTTCGAGCCCCGCGTCGGGCTCTGTGCTGACAGCTCGGAGCCTGGAGCCTGCTTCCGATTCTGTGTCTCCCTCTCTCTCTGACCCTCCCCCCATTCATGCTCTGTCTCTCTCTGTCTCAAAAATAAATAAACGTTAAAAACATTTTTTAAAAATAATTTAAAAAATGAAATATATTTTTAAAAATTAATAAACAACAAGCATACAGGGAAATAAAGTATCAGGAGTGAGAATCAGCAGGAAAATACAGTCAACAGAAATACATTGACAAAGACTACAAATACTGGATTTGCCAGCAAGTTTTGGGTTTTGTTTTTCTGTTAAGTTTATTTATTTTTGAGAAACAGAGAGAGCAGGGGAGGGGCAGAGAGACAAACAGGCTCCAAGCTGTCAGCATAGAGCTTGACTCAGGGCTTGATCTCACAAAATGGGAGATCATGACCTGAGCTGAGATCAAGAGTTGGACACTTAGCCAACTGAGCCACCCAGGTGTCCCACAGGTTTTTTAAAAACTATGTGTTTATGATGTGCATCAACTAGTTTTTTTGAAATGACAAACCACCTGAAACTCAGTGACTTAAAACAACAAACATTTCTATTACTCATGAATTTGGGTTAGTTGGGAGCATTTTCTGATCTGGGCAGACTTAGCTGGGACGGGATGGTCTAGGACGGCCTAGGATGGCCTCACCCATATACGGTACTGCTGGGATGCCTAGAATGGTTGGAATTGGTGGGGTCTCCTTCTACATGGCCTTTCATCTTCCAAGAGTCTAGCACAGGTTTGTTCACGTAGTAACAAAGCATTGCCAGCAGCATGAGAAGACAAGCCCTAGCACTAGCACTAGCACTTTTCATGCCTTTTCTTATAAGTTTGCTATTTTCCCATGAACCAAAGTGAGTCACATGGCCAAACCCAGGGACACCATGAACATCCATATCCAAGAGTCAGGTAATTCCAGTGGCCATTTTATAATACATCTCCTTCGCTGTATTTTTTTTTCTTTATTTTATTTTAGAGAGAGCGGGGGGGGGGGGGTAGAGGGAGAGAGAGAATCTCAAGCAGGCTCCATACGCAGCACAGAGCCTGACACGGGGCTCAATCTCATGACCCTGGGGTCAATGACCTGAGCAGAAATCAAGAGTCAGACACTTAACTGACTGAGTCACCCGGGTGCCCCTCCCTCAATGTATTTAAAGAAATGAAATACAAGCTTGAAATATGTGAAGAAAATAGGAAACAACAAAAAGATATTTCGCAGACAGTATCACTCTAAGATCTGGGCAAGAAGACAAGCAAGGCCACTGCTCTGGACCACACACTTTAGAGAGCCCTTATTATCACAAACACACATAAAGATAATGTATTCAAGAACACACGAACACTACTGTCACTCGGGATCATGCACGTTCCATTCTTATAACTAACACCCTCCAGACTCCAGAAAGAGCATTACCGTTACCTTTCTTTTTGTCACCCAAAGTCAACTGCATCTGAAAGCTGCGATGCTGTCTGTGTTCTGCTTCAGCGTAGGGAAGGGATTCAAGGGACAGAAATATGCTAAGGTTAGAATAAAGAAAACTTGTCAAATCCTTTCTCTCAGTTGACATAGACTCAATAAATCCTTACAGAACAGTACTGCTTCCCAGAAATGACAAGCATCCGTTTATTTTTTGCTAGGGATAACCTGATAAAAGATTTAAAACAAACAACCAAAGACAAAAATGCATTTTTTTAAATAAAAGACATAACAGTATTTAAAACTCACTGGATATGTTTCAAAGCAAA